>NW_006401186.1:0-10586 GCF_000299155.1 Elephantulus edwardii
ATGTCAGGCGAAGCCCCAGAATCCTTGCCTCCAAGGAGCTGCCTGGTTTAACCCTCTCTAGGATGAATCTATTTGTTTTCTTGGCAGTCCATTGGACAATGACTAGGGAGGATAGAAGGAGAATTGACACCTTTGAGCTGTGGTGCTGGAGAAGAGTACTGAATGTACCATGGACTGCCAAGAAGACCATATTACATCATCAATAATTTTCCATATATCAGGTCCTTTACTGAATACAGCTTTAATTTCTGGAAGTTCTTGGTCAATGTACTGTGGAGTTATTTTTAAGAAATCTTCAGCAAGATTTTGCTTGCACATGATATCAGTGATATTGCTTAATAATTTCACACTCTGTTAGATCACCTTATTTTGTAAAGAAAGATCATATGGGTAGTTTCCCATGGGTTGGCCAAATTTCTTGGCATGAGTTAGTGAGCACATTGCACCTGTTTGTTGACACGTTAAGTGGTCTGCTCTTAATTCCAGGGGCTGGCTTGCTTGCGCTCTCTCTCTCTCTCTTTCTTTCACCAGTGCCTTCAGTGTAGCTTGAACTTCTTCCTTCAGTATAATCGGTTCTTGATCATAAGCTACTTCCTGAAATGGTTCAGTGTCAACCTATTCTTTTCGGTTTAATTATTGTGTGTATTCCTTCTACCTTCTTTGGATAATTTCTGTGTTGTTCAATATTTTTTTGATAGAATACTTCAGTATTGCACCTTGAAGCTTAAATTTATACTTCAGTTTTATTCAGCTTCAGAAATGCCAAGTGTGTTCTTCCCTTTTGATTTTCCAATTCCAGCATTTTGCACATTACATTATAATAATTTGCTTTCTCTTCAAGGCTGCCCTTTGAAATCCAATTACCTCTTCTACTTTGGCATTTCTCCCCTTTGCTTGAATTCTTTACATTCATGTACCAATTTTAGATTCTTTTAAAATAATTTTTTCCTTTTTAAAAAATTCATTATTAATTTAAATACAGAGACTTTGGATTTCCATTCATTCATTGTTGCACTTTTCTACCCTCCCAACCCTCCCCCCTAGTACACTACCATCTTGGAAAAGTAAAAGAAAAATTCTCTCATTGTTTTACAATTCTTTCCCCAAGTCCACCCCACAATGCAGCCTTCGCTATGGACTCCTGTCATGACAAAAATACCTAATAACATATCCCTTTTAAACAGTTTTCTCTCTCATCTGTTTCAATGCAGTATACATTATTGAACCCATCTTTCTCAGTCTCCCCCCAACCCGATGTCAGTTCTGTTTTATAACAGTAAAACACAATGCAGTATTTGTCCTTTTGTGACTGAGATACTTCACTCAGCATAATGTCCTCCAGAGTCACCCATTTTGAATACTATTGCATGAGTTCCTTGTTTTTCAATGCAGTGTAGTATTCCATTGTGTGAATATACCACAACTTCTCTATCCATTCGTTTGTGGTTGGGCACTTAGGTTGTTTCCAACTCCTTGCTTTTGTGAACAAAGCCGCAATAAACATGGGTGTGCATATATCTGCTTGGACCTCAGTTACGGTCTCTTTGGGGTATATTCCCAGTAGTAGAATTGCTGGGTCAAATGGTATCTCTATTTGCAACTTTTTGAGAAACTGCCAAACCGCCTTCCATTTTACACTTCCACCAGCAGTGAATAAGGGTTCCAGTTTCTCCACAATCTAGCCAGCATTTGTTGCTTGCTGTTGTCAAATTTTGCTATTCTGACTGGGGTGAGATGATATCTCATAGTTGTTTTGATTTGCATCTCTCTTAGAGTTAAGGATTTTGAACATTTCTTCATGTGCTTGTTAGCCATCTGAATGTCTTCTTTGATGAGGTATCTGTTCATATCCTCCTGTGCCTATTTTTCAATTGGATTATTTACCTTTATCTTGTTGTGGTGGTTAAGTATTTTATAAATTCTGGATACAAGTCCCTTATCTGATATGTCATTATCAAATACTTTTTCCCAGTAGGTGACTTCCCTTTTTACCCTGTTGGAGAAGTTTTTGGATTCCTTTTTCCTTTTGTAATGACTATTTTCTTTCCTCATGGATGATGTCCTTGGTATCTTCCCACAATTTGTCTTTGGTCATTAATATTCAATGTGTTAAATATTTTCTTAAGATGGTTTATAAATTTAGGTGGAATAGACTCAAGGTCATATTTTGGTTCTCATGATCTTGTTTAGTTTTCTTAAGTTGTAATTTGAACTTGTTCAAGAGTAATTGATGATCTGTTCCACAGTCAGCCCTGACATTGTTTTGGCTGCTGATACAATGATTCTCCCTTAACTCTTTCTACAGATGCACTCAATCTGATTTTTGTGTAGTCCGTTAGGGAAGGTCCACATGTACAATCATCATTTATTGGTTTTTTTTAAAGGCATTTAGAGTGAATAAATGATTGAATGTATAAAATTCTATTACTCAATCTACAGCCATATTTCTGTTACTAAATCTCTATTTCTAGTGGCCAGTCTTTGTTTCCAATGTTTGCATTCCAATCACTAATCAATACATTTTGTTTACATGTCTGATCAATTTCAGTCTGCAAAAGGTGATAGAAGTCCTGGATTTTTCATCTTTAGTTGTAGTGATTTGTATGTATAGTTGTATTAACTTCCTTGTATGGGTATGAATAATATCCTATCACAGATCATTCTACAGGATAGATGTTGAAGAATTCTTTTTACTATTAGCCCACATTTAAGCTAATGATAGTTTCATACTTCTTTTTACTTGTCTGACTTAATTTACTTATCTGATTTGCTTATCTGACCTATTTACATTATTTGGTCACATTGCAAAAATGGAAGTGAATCCTCTAAGAATGGAATTAAATAATTTAGAGAAAAAAGAAAACTTCTTTGTTCTCTACTCACATTCCATAAAATAACCATATAATCAAGACCAAAAACTGAATTCTGAATCATTACAACCAAGTGGGAACTGACTCATAATTGATGATTCATTGTGTTTCTGAGGCTATAAATCACTAGGAATTAGACTGCCCATCTTTCTCCAGATAAGCAGCTGGTAGAGTCCAACTGCCAGCAGGGCACGGCCTTTAATTAGCAGAACAAACTCCCTATGGACTATGCTGCCGTAATTCCCTGTTGACTCACGGATACTCTACCAGGCCGAATAGAACTGCTCTACAATATCTCCAAGGCTTTACATCTTTACAGAAGCACATTGCCACATTTTTCTTTGATGAACCAAAGAGTAAGTTTGTGGGATTTCTTTTAAAAAGAAATTTTCATTTTATGCTGGTTTGCTTACGAAGTTTGCATGAGATTTTTCCCATTTCCAATACTCACCCCTCCCTCTACCTTTCAAATTGTGTGACCCTGTGATTCCACCCCCACTCATCCTCACATCTCTGCTCCAACCCTCCCACCCTTGGATTCTCATACCCATGTTGTAAGTTACCTTTCTATTTCTACAATATTTATCCTTATGGAACTAAGTTAGTTCACTTATCATAGTGCTTTCCAATCCCTCCAAAGTTATGTAGCAATTTTCTCCTGCATGCTGTGTAATATTCTATTATGTGAATATATCACAATTTCTCAATCCATTCAATTGTGGTTGGAGATTTGGGATGTTGCCTGTCCGTGTGATGGTGAATAACCCAGCTTATAAATTTGAACCACCAACTTTCTGTTTAGCTGCCAAACACATTAGCCACTTAGTCACCAAGATTTGCATAGGATAGTTATTAAGTGCACAAATTATGCAAGCTTATGTCTCAAATTTGTGTACTAACTATCCTAGCTACTAGATCTGTAGTCTTGTGAAAGCATAATCTTATTAGTGCTACTTTTTATTTTAACATAAAACCTTCCATTTATGTCCAGTTTTAAAAGATCTACTATATATAGCCAAATGTAGCGTAACTACATAAAACACTTATTCCTGCTTGTTCAATTCTCACGTAAAGTAAGAATTGCTTTGGAAATAGTATTTAGAAAGAATTGTTAAATTTTGATTCTGCACTTGCCAGTTATAAACAGTTTTACCATTCAATTCAGTTCAATTCAATCTGATGAGTGAAATTTTATTGATATTTATTGTTTTGATTTTCTGTCTTTGAAATGGCATTATTTTATGACTTTTCAGTTTTTGAGTCCCTCTCTCATATCACACACAATCAAAATCCTGCTGAAGATTATCCAGAAATGACTATAAAAATACACTGACAGAGAACTACCAGAAATTCAAGCTAGATTTAGAAGAGGTTGTGGCACTAAAGACATTATCACCCAATGTCAGGTAGATCTTGGAAGAAAGCAAAGAGTACCAGAGTAATATCTGTGTTTCTTTGACTATACAAAGGCATTTGACAGTATGGATCACAACGAACTGTGGTTAACCTTGAGGAAAATGGGAATTCTAGAACACTTGATTGTGCTTATTTGTGTTTGATTGTGAAACCTATACTTGGACCAGGAAGCAGTCCTCATAACAGAGCAAGGAAACACTGCATGGTTCAAAATTAGGAAGGGAGTGAGTCAGGGATGTGTCCTGTCTGCATACTTTTTCAATCTACTTGAACAGATCATTTGGGAGGCTGGACTTTATGAGGAGCAATGTGGCATCAGGATTGGAGGAAGATTTATCAATAAAAGGCATTATGCAGATGACACAACCTTGCTTATGGAAAATGAGGGGGACCTGAATCACTTGCTTCAGAAGATCAAGGATTGTAGTCTTCAATATGAACTGAAGCTTAACATAAAAAAAACAAAGATTTTCATTTTCACCACTCAGTCAATTGGCAGCACCACGATGAATGAGGAAGTCAAGTTTCTTAACAGTCATAACCTGCTTGGCTTCGCAATCAGCACTCTTGGCACCAGCAGTCAGGAAATCAAAAGACTAATTACATTCTATAAATCTGCTGTCAGGGACCTTTCCAGAGTAGTGAGAAGCAACAGTCAGTCTAGAGACTAAGGTACACCTAGGCCATGGTCTTGGCAATTACTTGCTATGCATCAGAGAGCTGGACAGTAAATAAGATGACAGAATTTATGCCTTTGAATTGTGGTGATGGAGAGGAGTCTTGAACATACACTGGACCACCAAGAAAACCAGTAAATCTATCTTAGAGAGGGTGAAACCATATTTCTCCTAGGAGGTTAGGATTTTGCAGCTCTGTCTCATATACTCTGGATACATGGAACAGGATATCATGCTTGGAGGGGTGGAGGGACAGCACAGGAGAGGAAGACCCCAGAAGAGATGGACTGATACATTAACTGAGGCAATGAGAACAAGGTGTGTCAAAGTCAGTGAGATAGGTTCAGGACAGGACAGGCTTCACAGCTATTGTACTTAGGGTCGCTATGAGTCACGGGTAACTCAATGACACATAACAATAACAACAATAACAACAGCAACAACAACAACTCTTTCCTAACCTCAGCTAATTAATGCCTTTTCTCCAAAAGGGCACTAAAAAAGCAAATAAGGCAACACAAATCATATTGGCTATTTTAAAATGGACAAAAGATGATTGAATTAATCTTCCATATCTTATGAAATATTTTAAACTATCATTGCCATTACAGTGTTGTTATTGTTGTTACATACTGTAAAAAGAATCCAGCTAAACTCTGGTTCTGTATGTGGAGGGTAGCATTCAGCTCCATCTCATGTTGGTTCTCTGTTTCAGCCATGGCTGCCGCTGCCATACATCTAGCTGGTATAAGGATTTCTGGACCAGAAGGATGTGCTACATTATCTCGCTTCTTTGCTGGTAGAGAAAATCTTCCAGTTCTGCTGCTGGACCCACTCAACTTAATGGTGAAACTAGCAATTTCCTTTTTTGGATTAATGTGACTAGCCAACCCCTTGTGGATAGGATAACATACCCAATTCACATATTCCTACCCATATACATGGCAAAATCAAATTCAATGGCTAGGAAAGTAATTTTGAACAATGAACTCTATATGTATCCTCAAGTTGAAACTAACCCATAGCTGACCCTCTACTGGCCTTTCAGAGGCAGTAAATTATATGAGAGAAGATTGTCCATCTCTCTCCTGGGGAGCAGCTGGTGGATTTGAACTGAGTGCCTCTGGTTTGGCAGCGCAACTTTTTACCACTAGGTCAGTAGAGTTCCCTACCATAAAATTTCAGATTTTCTTTTTGCCTGATAGAAAAAAAAAAAATAGTGGTGTGTCCATTTACTATTGATTATTTTGATCAACTCATGTTCAGATGAGTTGATTTTGCCTAGCTGTTTACAAATGGTTTGAGAATATAATAACCAATGTACAAGTAAGTAGACTCTTGACTAGGACATACTAATTCTGGAATAAAGAAATAGAATATTTCTCGTTTATTTTATTTAATTAAAACAGTTATCACACATCCAGATGTTTATGTGAACAGAAAAATGGTAGGCAAAATAGAAGAAGGTCTGATATAGATATAGATGTAAAATCACAGAAAAGTGATGCTCTCAAGGGAATAATATAAAATTAGTGATTAAAATAGAATGAAATCATTAACATTTAATCTGTTCAAGGATTGCCTAAGCCTTTTATGAACACTAGTAAATATAAGTACCAATTATATTTTCAGCTACTGAGGATTAAGGTTTTAGTTTTGTGTCATTTATTGTATCTGCTGGTATCGGAGCAGGGACTGTCTGACTGAATAAAATGGCAGGAAAAGCATCTGCCCATATTGTTGTGGTGAGAGGTAATAGTTGGAGGTGATTCTTCCTAAAGACGACAATCATTATACTTTTTTCTCCCCAGGCTTCTGTACAGCAGGATAAAATTCCTAGAGATATTTTTATGATTCCCTTTGTATTACTGGGAAGGTATGGCATAGATAACATTCAGGTGAATAAGATTTTTTCAGGTGAAACAGAGTGTAAGCACATGTCCTTGGCAAACTTTATGACCATAGGCACAAATTTTGTGTCACTCAGGCTTCTTAAAAATTCTATGCAGCTGGTGGGTGGAGGGATGGCTTGGTAAAGGAAAGAGGAGAGGTCCAGTGTGAAAAACAACGTATGTGAACTTTGTATGTAAACCAGTAAAAAATAAGATATAAAATAAATAAAAATAAAGATGTAACTTAAAAAAAAAACCAAATGAATTCTTTGTAGCAAGTTTAGTTGAACTGCTGTAGAGTCAGTTCCAAGTCACAGTAATCTTAAGTAAAGCAGAATGAAAAACTATATGGTCCTCTACTGTTTTCACAATCACTGGCATGTTTAAGTCCACTGTTGCAGCCACTGAGGGTTATGTAGCTTTTTTTTCTGACCCTTTATTTTGCCAATGATTGTGTCCTTATAAGTATCTGGTCCCTCTTAATAACACTACCAACCCTACTTCTGTGGGAAGCCATCCTGAGCGGGTCTTGGCTCTGGCATGAGCAACTCTATTTTGTCCGTGGACCTCATTTCATATACCCCTGACATGCAGCGGGCGGAGCTCAGTATAAGGCCGCCCCGCTCATCTCTGGGAAACTGCTTACCTCACTAGATCAGTGTTTGTAATTCAATGCCTTGGGGAGTGCGAGCCCTCCTTCCTATTGTAAACTGATATCCTGGGGCTGGGTTTCTGCAGCAACCCCGCCTATGTTAGCGACCTAGGCAGTTCCCCAATTTAAGGCTGTGATTTAGTTCAATAAATTCGAGGCTTGATCAGGAAAACCTGTCTTGCCTCCATTTCTCGGGTTTCTTGTCCCTCCTCAATCCCCACTCTTCCTCCTTTAGGTCATGTTTGAAGAAACCCGCAGGGCGGGGCAACTTCTGATTTTAGTTCTTCTGAGATAAATGGTTTGCTCTTCTGACAGTCCATACATATACTCAATAGTCTTAACCAACGCCATCATTTGAAGGAATAAATTCTTCTTCAGGCTTATTTATTAATTGTCCAGCTCTTCGACTCATGTGAGATAATTGAAAGTGCTGTGACTTAGGTCAGGTCACCTTTGCTTCTAAACACTTTAAAATGGTTTTGGGCTGCAGATTGCTCAAAACAATAAGTCATTTGATTTCTTGACTGTTGTTTCCTTGGCATACATTATGGTTTCAAGTAAAATGAAACCCTTGACAACTTCATTGTTTCCTCCACTTATCATAATCTTGCTTATTGGTCTAGCCTAGTGATGTTATTTTCTTTATGTTGATGTGTGATCCATGCATAAAGGTGTTGTTTCTGATCTTCCTGTAAATGTACAAAGTCCTCTTCACTTTCCGCAAGCAGGGTATTAATGAGCCTTCTTCGTAAGTTTTTTTCTGATCCTAGTATCTTGGTAGATTTGCTCAGAAAACAGATTAAATAAAGTGAAAGGACACAAACTTAGCAAGCATCCCTCCTTCATTCTCTAGCTCTCTTTGAAGATCAGCCTCTTAGACAATATTCATTGTTCCTCATGGGCATTACGAAGTTTTCTGGAATTCTCATTCTTCAAAATGTTACACATATTTTTTTTATTCACACATTCAAATGTCTTCACATAGTCAATATAACATAGGTAAATACCTTCCTGCTGTTCTTTTTCAGCCAAGATTCATCTGATGTCAGCAATGATAATCTCTCATTCCACATCCACTTCTCAATCCAGTTTGAATTTATGGCAGTTCCCAGTAGTTATATATAGCTCTAGTCACTTTTAAAATACCTTCAGCCAAGTTTTACCTATGTGTGTGTTATTAATGATTCCATTCAATAATTTCTGTAGTCTGTTGGATCAGACATTTCTCTTTGGAATGGACACAAACGTAGATCTCTTCTAGTTAGTTGGCCAGGGAGCCATATTTCAAATTTTGGGGCATAGGAGAGTGAGAACCTCCAGTGCTGCACCTCACTTGTTGAAACATCTCAGTTGACATTCGGTCAATTCAGTCTCCCCCCAGCCCCCCGGGAGCTCTGGTGACATAGTCCCTACGTGATTGCACTGCTAACAGAAAGGTAGATTCTCTCCGGTGCTTTGAGTCCACCACAGAGAAAAATGATCACTCACCTCCTGTGCAGATTAAAGTGTCTCAAAAACCCACTGGAGGGTCAGTTATCAATTGCAATAAAAATGATCGATTTTTTTTTCTATTGCTCTCAAGTGGAGCTTGAAATTCTTCCTTAAATCCTATCAGTTCTCTTCTATAAGCATCCCCTTGAAATAGCCGAACATTGAGCAATTATTTTTGGTAGCTTCTGCATATTCTTTCCATCTGCTTTGGTGCTGCCTGTGTTGCTCAATATTGCAACTCAAAGCTTTTATTCTTTCTTCAGTTCTTTCAGCTTCAGAAATGTCAAGCATATTTTCTCCTTTTAGTTTTCTAATTCTAGGTCTTTCACAAATTTTCTTCTGGAGTTGCCCTTTGAAATCATCTGTTCAGTTCTTTCACTTCATCTATTGTTCCATCTGCTTTAACTACTACGTTCAAAAATATGTTTCAGAGTCTCTCTTGTCATTCATTTTAGTATTTTTTTTTCCTATCCTTATAATGACTTTTTGCTTTCCTTGCATATGGTGTCATCCTACAACCTCTTTGATGTTTAGTTATAAGTGTTCGGTGTGCTAAATATATTTTTTTAAATGATCTTGAAATTCAAGCGATATATAATCATGGTTACACTTTGGGTCACGTGGACTTGTTTTAATTTTCTTCACCTTCAGTTTGAATAAGGAAGGGGAGTAGATGTGTCGGGAGACAATGAAATTGGCTCAGTATAGGGCAGAGCTATTGTACGTAGGGTTTCTATGAATTGATGGCACATAACAACAACAACAACAACGAATAATTGATGGCCTTTACCAGAGTCAGCTCCTACCTTTCTTCTGACTGATACTGAATTTCTCCATTAACTCTTTCCACACATATAGTTTATTTTATTCCTGCAAATTGCACTCAGCAAGGTCCACATATATAGTCAATATTTATATTGTTAAAAAATGAATTTGCAATAAATAGATTACTGATCTTGCAAAATTCTATCATGCAATTTCTGCAGTTGCGTTTATCACAAAGGCCATAGTTTGAAAATACAAACATTTCTTTGTTTCTAACCTTTGCATTCTAATCATCACTAATTGTCACTGCATCTCAGTTGTATATTTGATTGATTTCAGACTGCAGGTTCTTGGTAAAAATAAGCAATTCATTTTTTGCATTAGTAGTTGACATTTAAATTTGAATAGCAGCTAAAATTGGTTTTTCTATACAAATTTAAAAAAAAAATCCTCTTTGTTGTCAAACAGGAACAAACTTACAGCTGGTCTTCCAGTGGGTTTTCAGAAGCTGTCATATCACACAAAAAACGATTTTCCTTTGTTTTTTCCTCAGAACCTTCAAAGTGGCTCCTGCCTTTGGGTTTCACAATGCAGCTCCTATGGACTATGCTACCAGAACTCCATGCTATTCCTGAAGGCATAGGGATTTTATCCTATTGTTTTACTTCAACACAGATCTTTAAATACTTAACAGTACTTGATAATTACTTTGCTCGCTGAAACTGAGGAGGACCTCATGCACTTACTGCAGAGAGTCAGGGACTACAGCCTTCAGTATAGACTGAGGCTCAATGTCAAGAAGACAAAAATTCTCACCACCGGA
>NW_006401187.1:0-691 GCF_000299155.1 Elephantulus edwardii
AACAACAACCTCTTTGATCTTAGTAAGGTTGATTATAAAAGAATCTATAAATGATTAAACTTTTTTATATTAAGGATAATTGTCTGACCTACAAGTCGCAAACGACTTGACGGCACATAACAACAAAAACAACAACAAGTATTATATTGGAATTGTCTGGAAAAAAATATATTTTTGTCAGACTTACTCATTGTCTCCATACTTGGCCCATTGGCCACCCATAAGTGCTGATTTTGGATCAGCCTATCAGTACCCAAAGTCAGCTATCATGACTCTGCTTCCCAATAGTGATCTTTGCATGGGCCAGCCTCTGCAGCTCATAGGTTCCACTACCAGCCACCTGAAACCTTGGCTGTCTGCTTTTGGTCTAGATTCTGTATCCCCAAGATGCCTCTTTTTAAAAAAATCTGACCTACAGACTTTCCTCGACAAACATGTCAAATATTCCTCTGAACTTTCTGTCTTTGTTTCTGTCTTCTCTAACTAAATCCAAATATGAATATAAATCTACTCCCTGCCCCCAGGACCTAAACATAAATGTCATGCAAGCCACATACATGAGAACCTCTACCTTTAGTCAGGTAAGACTAATTATATTTTCATGGCATCTTTTATAACTCAATCTTATTAGTATAATCAAACAAAACTTCAGCTCATTGCTGTCCAGTCAGAAAGAACTCATAGTTGACCC
>NW_006401187.1:5141-6034 GCF_000299155.1 Elephantulus edwardii
TTTATAGATTTTGGAAAAACAAATCTGGACAAAATGAACTTGTTTATAAGTGCCACCAGGTACATTTTAACTCTTAGTGATTTTGTGTAGAATGGTTAAAAATCTTACTGAATTCTAGGCCAATCCTCGCAATTTTCTCTGGGCTCAAGCCCGATGCTGCAGTCATGCCAATTTAGCTCATTTAGGTACTGTCTTTTTTTCTCTCATGGTCAACTTTTCCAGGCAAAGTGTACTTTTTCAAGAACTGACTCCTTAAAATATACTCCACATATCTGGGATGAAGTTTCACAATCCTAGGTGCAAGAAGCATGTTTTTGTTTGTTTTTGGCAATCCACGTTATTATATTCAATACTCTTTAAACAATGGTGGTGGTTGTTCAGTATTCCTAATATATAATTTCATTTTGTGAAGTGATTTTCTCTCTTTTGTTGATGCTACTTTTTATAGCCATGATGTCTTTTTTAAGCACTAATCTCCCCCAGCAATATCCCAAAAGTACAGGAGACAGTTTCAACATTCTTACCTTCAAGGGCTATCCTGTTTGAAATTCCTTAGAGATCAATTTGGATTGGTATTTTGTTTTTTCCTTTTAGTGCTCTGTAGTTATGTTCAAGTCTCTTTTGCTGTACCAAAATTCAAAGATACCAATTCTTATGTGGTCTTAATTACTCATTGACCATCACTTTTGAATGCATATGAAGCAATTGAAAATATCATGGCTGACAGACACATAAAGAAATGTTCAAATCACTGGAAATTGGAGGAGATGAAAACTACAGGCCATGAAAACCCAAAACAAACACAAAAGTTAAAAAAAAGAATAGATGTATAGTGAGAAGAATAGAAACACAGAGTATGCAATTAATTGTTGTTGTTGTTATGTGCCGCTGAG
>NW_006401187.1:7299-10520 GCF_000299155.1 Elephantulus edwardii
ATCTACCTGCAGAAAACAGAAACAGAATCCATATTTCACATTATACACAAAAAATAAACTCAAAGAGAATTAAAGACCTAAGGGTAAGACCAAAACCCATGAAGATCATCAAAGACAAAACAGGAACAAATTTAGAAAACATGGTCTCTGGCATAAATTGCTTTGCAAACATAGACAAAAATGTATAACCAGGAGAGGGTAAAATTGGCTAATGAACCTTAAAAAATCTAATCCCCTAATGCATCAAAAACTACTAATAAAAGAAAGCACATAGAGTGAGAACAAACAGTTTGCAATGATATTTCAGGAAATGATCTCATAACTAAAGTTTGCAGAATACCACCAGGCTTCCACAAGAAAAAGACTGAGAACCAAATACAAAATGGACAAAAAAGAGCAAAAAGATTCTTCAAAGAGGAGGACATTTGAATGGCCAACAGACACATAAAGAAATATTCAAAATCACTGGCAGTCGGAGAAAAAGAAAACTATAGGCCATAAAAACCCAAAACAAACACAAAACTTTTAAAAAATAAAGAGTAGACATACATTGAGAAAAGACACAGAGCATGCACTCCCAGAATTAATGCAAAAAGAAATAGAAGATGAGGTTTTAGATTTATTTGTTGTCCTTTTTTGCAACTTTTTTCTGTTTTCATATATGCACTTCTTCATATTCTAGTTGTAATACCAACATTTTTCTTATCCTGTATACAGCTTATAGATTTCAAATTTCAGAGATTGTTTACTGGGCTGACACATCATTTTGATAGAAATTTTTTTAGATTCTTCTAAGAGTTTTCTACATTACATGGGTTCTGGCTTTCCCAGATTTATAACAAAGAATAAATTCTGTCCTGAAGCTTCCAGAATGAATGCATTCCTGCTGATACTTTTATTTTGTCCAGTCAAACAGATTTTACACTTTTGTTCTCTAGAATTTTGAGAGAATACATTTCTATTGTTTTCAGATATCACATTTGTGATAATTTACAATAGTGGCTTGTTGTTGTGTTGTTAATTATCACAGAGTCAAGCACAACTCATAGCAACCCTATGAACAAAAGGCCTAAAGCCTTTCTATAACTACTGTCATTTCTCAAAAGTCATAGAGTTTCCAGAGGCATGTTATTTAGGAAGTGGATGCCAGTCCTGCTTCCAAACCTGTCTTAAACGGGGAGCTCTATCAAGCACTGTCCACCATGGGTAACCATTATGGCATTTCACACCCCAATGGCACAATGTTCGGAATCACAGCAAACCCAGGTTACATCAGTCCCATATTGTATGACTCTGTGGGTTCCAGATGCTGTGTGAGGTGGCCAAGCAATTTGAAACCCAGACCCTGAAGCAGGTTTATGAGACCTAAATACAGTAGATCAAGCAAGTCCACACTTTCCTACTATCACTGCTTCTTCATTATTTACAATTTTTGTATTCTAGTCATTAAGTATCATGAATGCATCTTGATTGTACATTTGGCCAATTTCTGACTACAAAGTTGGTGCACATCTTCAGTTTTCACCTCTTTGACTTTAGCTATTGATGCATAAATTTAAATAATAGTTGTATCAACAGGCCTTCATTCTAGCATTTGCAACATTGTACTCAAGTACAGTAAATCATTCAAGAAGCTAGACTCTGTGAGGAAGAATATGGCATCAAGATCAGAGGAAGACTCATTGCAATCTGTGTTATGCAAATCTTGCTTGCTGAAAGAGAAGAGGATATGAGCACTACCAGAAGATGAAAGACTACAGCCTTCAATATGGATGTTGTTTGTTGTTATATGCTGTTAAGTTGCCTGTGACTCAGAGTGAACCTATGTGCATTAGCTTTGAAACCTGCCCTATACCGAGCCAATATAATTTTCTCTGATAGACCTAATCTCATTTCTCTTGTCACTGAGTCAATCCATCTCATCCTGGGTCTTCCTCTCCTGCACGGTTCCTCCACCATTCCAAGCATAAAGTCTTTCTACAAGGACCGGTCCCTCCTGTCCACATGCTCAAAACGTGTGAGATGGAGCTTCAAAATTTTTGTTTTAGGGAGCAGCTTGATTTCACCATCTCTAGGACAGACTTGTTTATTCTCTTGACAGTCCACAGCATGTTCAATAGTCTTCTCTAGCACAACTCAAAGGCCTTGATCCTTCTACTATCATCCTTAGTTATTGTCCAGCTCTCTGATGCATAGCAAGTAACTGTGAAGACCATAGCACGTATCAGATGCACCTTAGTCTCCAGACTGACCCTTGTTTTTTAGGACTCTAAAGAGGTCCCTGACAGTAATGCAGTTGCTGCCCCAATGCAAATTGTCTTTTGATTTCCTGACCAAGAAGTTGATCCTGTCAAGAGTGTTGATTATGGAACCAAGAAAGCTGAAGTTGTTAACAATCTCAGTCACTTCTCCATTCTAGCATGAAGCTTCCAATTGGCCTAATCTTTGTTTTCTTGATATTGAGCTTATATCCATATTGAACACTACAGTCCTTGAATTCAGTGGCATATGCCTCATGTTCTCAGTTTCATGAAGCAAAATCATGTCATCTGCATAACGCAGGTTGTTGATAGTCTTCCTCCAATCCTGATCCCACATTCTTCCTCATAAAGTCCAGTCTTCTGAATGATCTGTTTTGAATATGAATTAAGTTATAGAGATAGAATGCATCAATGAAAGAGAAGACCCTCAGTCAGGTAAATTGCACAGTATTGCAACAATGGACTCAAATATGTTAGAAATAATGAGGCTTGTATATCATAGGACAGTGTTCAAATCTGTTGGTCATATAGTAGTTATGAGTTATACTAGACTTGACGGCACCTACCACCACCAACACTACATTAGGCAACACTCATAAATGGCATGGCTTCTATAACTAGATCCAAATTTAGCAACATCACTATGTCCTGACGTAAAATAAGTACATTATATACTGAACCAATGCAAAAAGTTTCCATTTTAAGGGGATAATATATGTGAACATATCCAGAGGATACTGAATGTGAGAAAATTTTATTTGATTCAAAAAGTAACTATCAATACTCAAAGATGGATATAAAAAAAGGCATATAGGATATTACATATCTTCTTTTAAGAAGGTTACCAGGAGTTTTGCTTTTTTAATGTCTAATTGAATTATTTCAGTAGAATCATAATTTAGCTGTTTATTTAAACAGTATGAGTGAAATCCACAAGCATAGAATGTGCTCAATTATGGT
>NW_006401188.1:0-502 GCF_000299155.1 Elephantulus edwardii
GTGGGGTTTGGGGAGGTGTGGGGGGGATTGTGTACCAGTGAGGGAGTTTTTCTTTTGCTTTTCAGGGAGAGAAGCGAACGGGGGCAGGGGGGAGAGGTTTGTGCGGGGAGAAGGGTGTAACAATGAATGAATGGAATTCCAAAATTTCTGTAGATGTTCGTTGAAATGAAAAATAAACAACCTAAATTTTTTAAAAAAAGTGAACTGGAGGAGGGGGAAGGGAACAAGAAGGGGGAAAATGTGCAACAACGAATGAATGAAAATCTAACTTTTAAAATTAAATTTTATTGAACAATAAAAAAGAATATATTATAATATGGAAAAAAACCCAAACGAGTGGCTAGAGAAGCTGTGGTATATTCGCACAATGGAATACTATGCTGCATTAAAAAACAAGGAGCTCATGTAATATTACTCAAAATGGTTGACTCTGGAGAACATTATGCTGAGTGAAATGTCCCAGTCACAAAGGGACAAATATTGCATGGTACCACTGTTGTAG
>NW_006401188.1:1251-3439 GCF_000299155.1 Elephantulus edwardii
TGGCAATTGGACAATTAAAACAGACATGGGGGGGGGCAGAAGAACGAACTGGGGATGAGGGTGGAGAAAACAGTGCAACAATGAATGAATGAAAAGCCAAACTCTCTGTAAATGTTCATTAAAAGTAATAAAATTTAATAAGAAAAAATAGTGCCTAAACTCATCAATCTAATCTCATGTTTCATGATTTATTTGACCACATATACCTTTCATAACATCTTCCCTCTGGTCACTTTCAAACTTTTTGAAAAACATATCCCCAAATCCATCAGGGTGTTTTGCCTTAAATTCATCATATTTTCCAGTATAGGGAAGAGGTTTATCTGTAGGCTCTGGAATTCTGTAAGGGCCTCTCCCAATAGGGGGCTGCCACAAACAACCATTATCTAACAGATAAAGAGTTCTTCCACCTGGTGTACTCATGGTTTGGGGCAAGGGTTTGGGTATTTCCTATGAAGGAGTGCTTATAAACGCTAGAAATCTAGGAATCTCTGGAGTGGTCATCTCTAGGATTTCCACCATTAATTCTTTTTGTTATAATGCATCCATGGATTCCCTTAAAATCATATTATTTTTGAGAACTTTTAGTAATGCTAAATAACAGGAGGTAATGTTTGCGTATCAAAGTCGTCACCTCCATTTAGTTCTTTCTGGGAACATCTAACAAACTTTTAGTAGTAACACTTTGTGTAAAGAACACAGTCTTTTTTCCCTGTCCCACATAGAAAACACAAAGAGACAATAGAAGAGAAATTACAGAAAGGCCAAGAACAATCATGGAGAAAGCACACGTTCTCAGAGGCTGACTTCCTTAAAGTTTTCACTTGAATCGGGTGATTTTGTAATGCAGACTCCCTTGGAGTTGGTGTAGGAGCACGGTAATGGCTACTGGGCAACGGCTGCAGGTTATGGGCTGCACAGCAAAGGCCGCAGGGCAAAGGCCACAGGGCAATGGCTGCAGTGTAAGGACTGCAGTGCAAGGTCCTCAGGGCAAGGTCCTCAGACAAGGGCTGCAGGGCAAGGGTTGCAGGCAAGGGCCTTGGGGCACAGGCCACAGGGCAATGGAAGAAGGACAAAGGCCTCAGGGCCAGGGCCTCAGGGCCAGGGCCTCAAGGAAAAGGTTGCAGGGCAAGTGCCTCAGGGAAAGGGCCTCAGGGCAAGGGCTGAAGGGCAAGGGCCTCAGGACAAGGGCCTCAGGGCAAGGGACTCAGGACAAGGGCTCCTCGGCAAGGGGCTCAAGGCAAGGGTAGCAGGGCAAGGGCTGCAGGGCAAGGGCTGAAGGGCACAGAACATCAAGGGATGCAGGGCAAGTGCTTCAGGGCAAGGGCCACCGGGCAAGGCTTGGTGCCACCAGCTGCTTCAGTCGGGAGAAGTTTGTAAGCCTCAGGTTTAGGTTCTCGAGGAAGGAACACGAAGGTGGGTAGAAGATCTGCAAAGGGACGATGAAAGAACACAAGACAAACAGTCAAGTGATCTTGATGATTTTAAATCTAAGTCATTTTAATTCTCCTTCTTCTTTCTTCCTTTCCTCCTATTCCTTTTCCCTTTCCCTTTCCTTTTCTTCCTTATTATATTTAGCATAATACATTTGTATTCCATCTTTACAATTAAGGGCTTAATCAACAGCCAGAAAAACAACAAATGTAAGAATAAAGTTTACATTATTTTCTTGCACACAGCTATTCTTTATGATTATGATTTCTTGGAGACCATGAAAGGCTATTTTTTATGGTCATGGTTCTTTGGTAACTGGAGAGTTTGGTAGACAATGGCTTTTCGCTTAAACATTTTTTAAGCCTGTTTTTAAACCTGTTCTTCAACCTGCTCTGGTTACAAAGTTACAAAGTAAAAAAGTTACATTTTAAATTTAAGCTAATACATTTTACATTTTTAGCTGAATTTACAATATTATTTATTTCCATTCAAAAAACGACACTTTTGCACTTTTAATTATTCCAGGGGTGATCACTATCTCAATAAGGGTGTTTAGGTTCATACAAAGGATGTTTTGGGTCATAATAGTGCCTAAATTCGGCCAGAGGCAGAGTTCCACCACCAGAGACGGAGTTCCTCCACCAGAGACAGAGTTCCAACGCCAGACGGGCCGGGAAGAGACCCAGGAAGAGCAATAGTCAGCCATCCATCGCGGAACTCCAGAGGAGCGAAGACTACCCGCCACTGTGCGACC
>NW_006401188.1:7694-8197 GCF_000299155.1 Elephantulus edwardii
GTAAAAGGTCATTACAAAAATGGAAGAGAAAGTAAAAAACAAAAGGCATGTCAGAAGAGACTCTAAAGATTGCACTGGAGCATTGAGAAGTCAAAACAAAAGGCAGACATGCTGAAGTGAAAATAAGTGAACAGAAGATTTCAAAGGGCAGCTCAGGAGGACAAAGCAAAGTATTATAATGGAATGTGCAGAGAGCTGGAACTGGAGAACAAAAAGAGAAGAAGCTGAAAGAACTAAAGAACAAATTTAAGCCTTGTGTCACAATATTGAAAAATGTTATGGCAATATATTGAATGACTCAGAAAGCATCAAAAGAATACACAGAATCACTGTACCAGAAAGAATTGATGGGCACTGAAAAATTTCAAGAAGTGCCATATGAACAGGTGCCAATGGTAATGAAGGAGGAAGGGGAAGCAGCATTGAAGGCATTAGTAAAAAACAAGGCCTCAGGAACCGATGGGATACCAATTGACTTGCTTCAATTAACAGATGCAGCCTTG
>NW_006401189.1:0-2867 GCF_000299155.1 Elephantulus edwardii
TATTTGTCCTTTTGTGACTGAGATATTTCACTCAGAATAATTTTCTCCAGGGTCATCCATTTTGTATAATATTTCATTAATTCCTTGTTTTTCAATGAAGCATAGTATTCCATTGTGTGAATATACAGCTTCTCTGTCCCTTTGTTTGTTGATGGGCCCTTGGGTTGTTTCCAACTCTTTGCTATTGTGAACAAAGTAGCAATAAACATGTGTGTGCATATATCTGCTTGGGTGGCAGTTATGGTTTCTTTAGTATAGTGGAATTCCAGTAGTGGAATTGCTGGGTCAAATGATTTATATTTCCAACTTTTTGAGAAAGCACCATACTGCCTTCCATAGTGGTTGCACCATTTTACACCCCCATCAACAGTGAATAAGGCTTCCAGTTTTTCCACAACCTTCCCAGCATTTGTTTGCTGCTCTGTTGAATTTTGCTATTCTTACTGGGGTGAGTTTATTACCTTCAGTGATGAAAACTGTCAGAAGAATATTCTCTGGAAAATTATTTTTCTCTTAGAAAAAAGAAAAGAAAGGAACATGAAACTCTTTTTTTCCTGGTTGGTCTTCTTCTTTCACTCATTTATTTTATTTCCAAGAGTTCTGCATCACATTTAGCTTTCCAGGCTAAGGCAGCTGTGACAGGAGTGCCATGAAACAGTTGCTTCTCAGCTGCTTCTGCCTCCTTTTGTTTCTTTTCTAGTTTTTATTTGATCTATTATTTCATTTCATTTTTTCTTACACAGCTGACACTAAAGATCATTACCATACCAAAGTTTTCTTTTGCCTGTGATGCTAATAATTTTTAAATATTTGATATATCATCATGTGCTAGATTTTCCTGGTAGACTATTTCCTAAAGGAGAACTTCATCCGGATACTTTTCACTGCATGAGTGTAGTTTTGACAGTCCCATCATTTTCTCCAGCTTCAGACATTGTCACAATAATGGTAAAACTGGGTGGAGTTTCTGAGACTCCTGTGAAGGAGTTGGGGTAGATGGACCCAATTCCTTCAGCTCTTTGCGCTGCTCCTGTCCCTAATCGGCCATCATGACCCGCGATGCTGCCCACGAATCCCCCAGAGGCTGCGGTGTGGGGCAAGTTGGCTGCAGCAGGGCGGGGTAGGTGCAGAGCTCTTGGCACAGAGATCTGCGGCCCGAAGCCCCACATTAATTCTTTAGACGGTTTTAAAATTCAGTCAACAGTTATGGTAAATATAACACTTAGGATCATATTTCAGTCCTTTGGGCTAGTTTCCGTTTTCTTCAACTTCAATTTGAACTTGCATATATGTAGTTGATGGTCTGTTATATAGTCTGCCTCTGGCCCAAAAGGAAATTTCAATGAAATTAAGGAACACCTTTTACAAGAATTTGGGATCTGAATCTCACCTCCCTATTTAAGTTATTTCAAATATTATGCCAAATTGCAATAGTTTTTCAAGTAGAGCAACCAGTAAATTTTGACTGGTTTAAGAACTTGGCCTAGTTTTGACTACTGATATTGAAGCTCTCCAGTGTCTCTTTCCACAGATGTAGTCAATCTGACTCCTATGTCGCCCATCAGGTGAGGTCCATGTGTATGGATGCCATTTATATTCTTAAAAAATTACTTGCATTGAGTAAATCATCACTATAAAAACTATCATGCAATCTTCATTTCTGTCACCAAGACCATAGTTCCCACTACCATACATTCCAGTCATCAATTATTATTAATCCTTCTTGAGTGCATGATCAATCAACCAATGCAAATGTTGGTAGAAATACTGCACTTCTTCAGCATCTTTGGCTTTTGTGGCTGCGGTGTGTATTTGAGTAATAGACATGTAAACAAGACTTCCTTATATGCCCTTGTATGATAGTATCTTATCACTCACAGCATTGTGTTTCAGGACAAATCTGGAAATGTTCTTTTTTTAAAAAAGAAAAAAATTTTTATCTTATATTGCTTTACTTACAAAGTTTTTATACATTGTTTTCTACACCTGATCTTTCCCATTTCCTTTACCCACTCCTCCCTTCACTCATCAAATTGAATGACCCTTATGATTACAATCCTCTCCCCCCACCTTCTCACCCCTCTACTCCTCCTCTACCCACCCTGGATCCTCAAACACATTCTATAATAGTGGTTTTATACTGACTGAGTTAGTTCACTTAGCATAATGCTCTCCAGAACCCTCCCAAGTTAGGAAGTAATTTACAAGATCATTGCTGCTGCGTGCTGTGTAGTATTTAATTGTGTGAATTTCTCAATCCATTAGATTGTGGTTGGACATTTGGGCTGCTTCATGTTCCTGTGATGGTGAATAATGCTGCTGTGAACATTGGTGTACAAGACTGTTCATGTCTCAGTTCTCATTTGGAAATGTTTTTATTTTTTTAACATAAAAATGTTTTCATTTTGTGTCATTGTTGCACATTATCTTCCCCTTACTCCCAACACTCCCTACAATGTACTCCTTTTTCCAGATTGTTGTCACACATAGGAAATGTTCTTTTTGACATAAATTCCACACCATTTCTCTTCAATATATCATTTCTGGCATGGTAAATCAAGTGATTGATTTAATGTGGCTAATACCATTTCAACTCACTAAGGAGGGACTGGTCCTTGGAGAGGGACATCATGTTTGGGAGGGGGTAGGGACAGTGCAAGAGAGGAAGACCCTCAATGAGATGGATCAATTCAGTGACTGGGGTAATGGGGGTAGGTGTGTCAGAGACAATAAGATAATCGGCACAGGATAAAGCAGGGGTCAGGGCTCTTTTATTATTATTATTTTTAATATTTATTTTATTCTTTCTGTGTGTGTACCATCAAATCGGATCTGACTGGTACTGGAGGAGATTGTCCCTCCTTTGC
>NW_006401189.1:3032-7648 GCF_000299155.1 Elephantulus edwardii
CCCTAGGAGCTCTGGTGGCCTACTGGTAAAAAGCTACACTACAATTCCAAAAGCATTCATTTTGAATCCACCAGCTGCTCCTGCCTGTAATTTACTGCTTTTGAAAACCCATTGGTGGGTGATCTATGTGGGTCAGTCCTGACTCAATAGCATACAACAACAACAATGCTTAGGATGTCAATATGTTTCATTTCATTTCAATGTCATGTGCTTCATTTCATTTTTTAAAACTTCCAACTTTCCTAGATTCATACTTTATACATTCCATGTTCAGATTATTAATAGATGTTTTTAGTTGAAACCTGCATTGGAATGAAAAGAAGCCAAAGCAAGGGGAAGGAATGCTGAGGTAAGAGTGTTGAACAAAAGATTTCCATGGACAGCTTAAGAAGACAAAGCAAAGTATTATAATGAAATATGCAAGGAGCAGAACACACTTAGCATTTATCAAGTAGAAAGAACACAAGAACAAATTAAAGCCTCAAGTTGTATTACTGAAAGATTCTATGAGCAAAATATTGAATGATGCAGGAGACATCAGAAGAAGATTGAAAGAATATACAGGGCAACTGTACCAAAAAAAATTGGTGCTGAACCATTTCAGGAAATAGCATAGGATCAAGAAGGAATAGTATAGGAAGAAGAAGTCTAAGCTCTACTGAAGGAATTGAAAAAAACAAACAAAAACCCAAAACCCTAGACCTCAGGCACTGGAGTACCAACTGAGGTTTTTCAATAAACAAATCCATCAATCTTTGCCAAAATCCATGGAAGACAACTACCTGGCCAACTGACTGGAAGAGATCCATATGTGTTCACATTCCAAGAAGGGAGATCCAAGTGACTGTGGAAATTATGGAACAATATAATCAATATCTCACGTAAGTAGAATCTTGCTGAGGATTATGAAAAATGGCTTCAATTGCTTGCTATGCCTCTGAATGGTAACAATGAATAAGGAAAACAGAAGGAAAATCAATGCGTTTGAATTGTGGTGTTTGTGAAGAGTGTTGAACATACCATGAGCTGCCAAAAGAACAAAGCAATCTCTCTTGAAGGAAGTGCAACTAGAGTGTTCCTTTTAGGCAAGGCTGGTGAAACTTGGCCCAAACTTACTGTGGGCATATTTTTAGGAAGAACCAGTCCTTAGAGAAAGACTTCATGCTGAGAAAGGTAGAAGGTCAGAGAGACTCTCGACAAGATGGATTTGAGGCAGTGACTGCTGCCACAATATGGGTTAGCATAGTAGAGACAGTGAGGATGGAATAGGATAGGACAAGGCTCAGATCTGTGTTCAAAGGGTCGCTATGACACCAAACAACAACAACATACTTATGAGTCATTACTAATAATAACAATAACAAATATATACCAATTTATCTCTCTCTCTCCAATTAACTCATTACCATTCAGTTGGATCTGATTCATAGCTGACCCTTAGTCAGAGGCTGTAAAACACAAGGGAGGAGATTCTTTCTTCTGTGGAGAAGCTGGTAAATTTGAACCCTGCCTTTTGGGTTACCTGTTCCAGAAATAGCTATGTCACGGTGGATTATGTGTTCTTGCTCTGCTGAATATAAAAATACTAGGGGGAAAAGACTTTTAACATAAATAGACCAATTTTCACCAGTGAAAGCAAAGAGGCTATTGTTGTAATTTTCATATAGTGCCATAATGCATTGGCAGTACCATGAAGGATGGAGAAGAGATTGGGATTGTTAACAATTGAAGCTTGTTCAGTCCCACAATCAATATTCTTGGGACCAGCAGCCAGGAAATCAAAAGACGAATCGGATTAGGAAAGTTGGCTGTCATTGACCCCTCCAGAGTGTAAAGATGTCAGTCTAGATCCTAAGGTGCACATGATCCAGTCCATGTTGTTGTTGTAGTTGTTGTTGTTATGTGCCGTCGAGTTGATTGCAACTCGTAAAGACTATGTACAAAGGCCCTAATACCTTGCTCTATCCTGTGTACCTTGTTGTCTCTGACTCACCTACCCCCATTACCCCAGTCAGTGAATCAATCCATCTTACAGAGGGTCTTCCTCTCTTGCGCTGTCCCTCCACACTCCCAAGCATGATGTCCCTCTCCAAGGACTGGTCCTTCCTTGCAAGATGTCCAAAGCATGTCAGACAAAGCTTCAGAATTTTTGCTTCCAAGGAGCAGCCTTGTTTCACCCTTTCCAGAACAAGACTGTTTGGTCTCCTAGCAGTCCATAGTGTATTCCATTTTCTTCTCCAGCACCACAGCTCAAAGGCATCAGTTCTTTTTCTATACCTGTCCAGCTTTCTGATGCATAGCAAGTAATTGCAAAGACCAGGGCCTAAATCAGGCACACCTTAGTCTCCAGACTGACATCGTTGCTCCTCAGTACTTTGGACAGGTTTCTGACAGCAGACTTTCCCAATGCAATTAATCTTTTAATTTCCTGGCACCTGGTACCAAGAGTGTTGATTGTGGAGCCAAGCAAACTAAAGCTGTTAACAATCTCAATCTCTTCACCATCCATCATGATGCTGCCAATTGGCCTAGTGGTGAGAATCTTTGTTTTCTTGATGTTGAGCTTTAATCCACATTGAAGGCTGCAGTTTTTGACCTTCTGCAGCAAGCTCTTTGGTCCTTCTCAGTTTCAGCTACCAGGGTTGTGTCATCTGCCTAACACAGATTATTGATGAGTCTTCCTCCAATCCTGATGCCACATTTCTCCTCATAGAGCCCAACCTCACGTATAATCTGTTCCGCATATAGATTGAAAAGTTAGGGAGATAAGACACATCCCTGGCATACACCCTTCCCAATTTTGAACCATGCATTGTTTCCTTGTTCTGTTCTGATGACTCTTGGTCCAAGCATAGGTTTTGCATAAGCACTATCAAGTGTCCTGGGATTCACACTCTTCTCAGTGTCAGCCACAGTTTGTTGTGATCTACATAGTTGAATGCCTTTGCATAGCCAATAAAATACAGATAGACATTCCTCTGGTACTCTCTGCTTTTGGCCAAGATTCATCTGACATTAGCTGTAATATCCCTAGTACCATGGCCTCTTCTAAACTCAGCCTACACTTCAGGCAGTTCTCTGTTGATGTACTGATCCAGTCATTTTTTGACAATTTTTAGTAGAATCTTGCTTGCATGTGATACTAATTATATTGTTTGTTAATTCTTGCACTCTATCAAGTCACCTTCCTTTGGAATGGGAACAAATATAGATCTTTACCAGTCAGTTGGCCAGGTAGTTGTCCTCCAGGTTTCTTGGCACATTTTGGGAGCACATCCAGGGCAATGTACGTTAAAAGAAGTCATGTGGTATGCGGTCAATTCCTGGGGCCTTGTTTTTGCCAATTCTTTCAGAGCAGCTTGAATTTTTCCCTTCATCACCACAGGCTCTTGCTCATAGATTGTTTTAAGAAATTCTTCTGTGTCTGCCAATTCTTTTTGACATAATGACTCTGTATACTCTTTCTAGCTTCTTTTAATGCTTTCTGGATCATTTAATATTCTGCAGTAGCAGCATACACTTCCTAAATAACATGCCTCTGGAAACTCTATGAACTTTGATAAATGTCGATGGTTGTAGAGGGCCTTCAGGCCTTTTGTTCATAGGGTTGCTGGGTCGTGCTCAACTCAAAGGCAATCAACAACAACAAAGCATCTTTAAGTATTGCAACTCAAGGCTTGAATTTGTTCTTCAGTTCTTTCCGTTTAAGAACTGATGAGTGAATTCGGCCCCTTTGATTTTCTGACTCAAGCTCTTGGCACATTTCATTATAATATTTTACTCTGTCTTCCTGTGCTTCACAATTACTTGCTATGCATCAGAGAATTCAAGGAAGCTCCATCTCACATACTTTGGACAAGTTGCCAGGATGGACCAGTCTTTGGAGAAGGACATCATGCTTGGACGGGTGGAGGGATAGCATAAGAGAGGAAGACCCCGGATTAGATGAATGAAAGGTACAGTGACTGGGGTAATATGGGCAGGTGTGCTGGAAATAGTGAGATTGGCTCAGGATAGGACAGAATTCAGAACTGTTGTACATAGGGTCGCTATGAATTGCAAGCAACTCGATAACACATAATCACCACCATAATGCATTAAATAAAAGATTTAGAAGCTTTTCTTGTATCTTTGAGCTGTTATGCTCAAGTTATCTGAAAGATAGGCATCAGATATTTATATGTGGCACGATTTCTTTTCTACTTCCTTTTCTGTGAATCACTAATTTATAAACTGCCTACATTTAATTTGAATTGTTCTTATTTTTTTCATACCGATTTCTAGAAGTTCTTTATGTAAGCATAACCCTAGTTACACTTGTCTTAAGAGTACAAATGAATACCCATCTGGGAGCTCTGGTGGCTTAATAACAAAAGGCTGTGCTGCAATCTCAAAGATGCACAGTTTGAATCCACCAGATGCTCTGCTAGAGAAGGAGGGACAATCTCCTCCTGTGCCAGTTGGATCCAATTTGACGTCACACAACAAGTGAAAAAAAAAAAAGAATTGGAGAGTTGAGCACTCATCCATAGCAGAGACCCACATGAGACAGCACTGCCTTGGAACTGCTGCCCCATGGAGCCATGGCCAGGGCCCTTCACTCAAGCTTACTGGAA
>NW_006401189.1:7748-8506 GCF_000299155.1 Elephantulus edwardii
CGGTATACCATTATTGGCAGAAAAAGTCAGCTGACAAAGAACAAACAAGTCTGTCTTGGAGGAGGTGCAACCAGGGTGCTCCTTTGTGGCAAAGATGGTGAAATTTCATGTCGTATATATTCGGCATGTTGTCGGAAGGGCACATTCCGTGGAATAAGATACCATGCTGGAAATGGCAGAAAGAGTAAAAGAGGAAGATCTTCAATGAGATCGACACAATAACAGAGACGGTGCGGATGGAGCAAAATAGGGTAAGTTTCATAGCATAGTAACTCAATAGCACCCAATATTAGCAAGAGAACTTTGTAACACTGACCTAAAGCCTAGAGGCTGATGGTCAAGGGACCTGCAGACACCCTTGAGAAGCCATTTTGACTGAAGAATTGCATCCTGTTTCCAATACGAGTTTGTAATCTGCAAACTTCCCCAATAAACTGTATATAGAGTGAGTATGGTCTACGAGGTCTCTGTGGCCATTGGGACGGCTCTAATAGAAAAGCCCTTGGGAGGGATGGTATAAAAGGAGCCGATGCAATGTAGGGGCGGCTGAGTCTGATCTCTACCCACTTCATGTAGGGGAACTTGCTCTATCAATAATATCCATAATATCAAACTGCATGCCACCCCACATGCTCCACCCATTTCTACCATTGGGTCTTGACTCACAGACTTCACTCATAGTTGTGAGGTTTATTAGGAAAATATGTTGGGGAGAGGGTAAGGCAAATCTTGGTTTGGTCGAGCAGTCCCAAGCCAGA
>NW_006401189.1:9026-10653 GCF_000299155.1 Elephantulus edwardii
GTGGAAATCACTCTCTTATACTGATTTCACAGCTGTTGGAGATTTGCAAGACCAAGTGTCTGAAGTTAAGGTAGTGGGAGACCCTGGCCTCAACAGGGGCTAATGGATAGAAAAGCCAGTTTTCAAGGTTTCTGACACCACAGATGGTTTGTGTCAGAATTGGTAGAAGTAGACATGGGAGCATGAAGCTATTTCTGACCCCACAGGAAGAGGTTGTGCTGCTGCTGATGTTAATGGAGACTGTTTCTTCTTGTGTAGTTAGTAGAGGTCAGATTCAGCCACCCCCATGCTAGTTTCACTCATTTATACCAGCCTACAAGTCCAAGCTCTATCCATCCCATCCTCATCAACAGCCTACTCTTTGTGCATCAGTAAGAAGTTCTGTCCTCAGGAGAGACTAAACTCTTTGCTGTAAGCAGGTTCACAGCTGTTTGAGCAGGAAAACCCAGAGTCCTATATGCCTGGACTATTGACTAAGGTGAACAACAGGTGTCTTGGTAGACATATTCCCTTGTGGCCACGGATGCTTTATCCTGTGGGGTGGGCTGCAAATGCTAAAAGGTCAGAGCAGAAACTTTACTTATTTCAATTCATACTAGCCCTCCATCTGTTTAGAAGGCTGTAAATCTTTACAAGGAGATTACTCATCTTTTTTCCTTGGAGGGACTGATAGTTTCAAACCACTGACCTTTCAGTTAGTGTTGACTTAATGAGATATGCATTACACCACTAGGGCTCCTTAGGGCCATACATTAAGGCAGGGGCTATATTAATAGCTCAGGTTCTTTGAGATATATGTTGTATATATTTTTACCTCATTGTTAACTTACCTTTTGTTAAACATGTCTTTTTTTTTAATCTTAGTTTCCTACTGCTGTTGTAACAGAAATTTCACAAGTGTGTAGCTTTAAAGAACAGGTTTGGAGTTGTTTGTTTTTTTCTTTCTTTTAACAGTTTAGTAATCTATAAATGAGTCTGTAGGGGGAAGTCCTTTTACTGTTTTATCTTCTGTTGTGTGGTCGTTAGTTGCTGTTGAGTCAATTATGAACAAGAGACTTCACCTTGCCCTAGATGCTGATAATCTTGATGTTCTCTGATTTGTAGGTGATCTGCAGTTCCTAGGCAGTTGAGCTGTTAACCCAAAGACCATACCTTTCTATTGATTGGAATCTACTCTGGAGCTCCTATGGCCTGTTGGATAAGAAGATGTTTTGCTAAACCAAATGCAAGTGGTTCGAATGTAGAAGCTTCTCCTTGGGAGGAATATCAGAAATCCACTGTGTGATTTCACAGCCACTGAAACCCTGCTGAAGGGTCAACTATGAGTTGGTTCTGACTCTATGGTACTTAAGAACAGAACAGTTGCTCTTTGGGAGAAAGATGGACAATCTGCTCCCTTGAGGTTTACAGCCTCTAGAAACCTATTAGAGGGTCAACTCTAAGTTGGTTCAGACTCAAAGGCAATGAGTTTAACTATTTGGGTGTGACCAGTGTTAAGGCATTGTGCTGCCAACCCAAAGGCATGTCATTTGATACATGAGAGCCTTTGTTTGGACCCAGTCAAGAAACGCAAGTATTTGTACTTTGAATACACCGTTATTAATTCTGAATTGTTATGAATTCAATC
>NW_006401190.1:0-840 GCF_000299155.1 Elephantulus edwardii
AGGCTGAAAAGGTATGGAGATAGGATGCATCCATGGCGTACACACAAATTAATTTAAAAAAAAAAAAAAAAAAGGAAGACCTCAACGAGACAGACTGACACAGTTACTGCAGCAATCAGCTCAGCTATGTTATACATTCATTGTTCAGCTTTTTAAAGGAAACACCAAACTGTCTTCCATAGTGGTTGTACCATTTTACAATCTCTCTACATCCTCTCCAACATTCACTGCTTGCTGTCCTGTTAAACTTTCCCTACTGTTACTGAAGTGAGCAGTAGCTACTGGTAATTCATTGTTGTTTTGACTTGCATCTCTTCAATTTCCAGTGATTGTGAGCATTTCTTCACGTGTCTGCTGGTTATCCAAATGTCTTCCTTTGTGTAAAGGGTTTTTTTTTTGTCTCATGCATTTTGTCCATGTTATTGGGTTATCAATCTTTTTCTTGTGGCGGCCCTATAGCATTTGTGAACTTTGGTTATAAGACTCTTGTCTGAGATGTCATTGCCAAATGATTTTTCCCAGTCTGTAGCGTTCCCTGCCCCCTTCTTGAATAAAATTTTTCTCCTGTATGCACTTAATTTTTAGAAGGTCTTATTAATTGATTTTATCCATTTTTTGTTGTGCATTTATGGCTATATTTACAAGTCTATTTATGCCATAGGCTAGAGCTTCTAATTTTGGTTCCATTTTGTCTCTTTATAGTTTTAGGCTTTACTCCTAGATCTGATCAATTCTGAGCTGATTTTTGTGTATGGTGTGCGATGTGGATCCTGTTTCAGTTTTCCGTAGGTAGGTTTTGATTCCTTGTCAAATGTCAATTGGCCATATATAGATGGGTTA
>NW_006401190.1:1870-5741 GCF_000299155.1 Elephantulus edwardii
TTTTCATTAAAGTTCATGAGAGATACTGGTCTATAGTTTTCTATTTTTGGTTATGTCTTTGTCTGGTTTTGGTATTAGGTTTACGCTTGCTTCATGGAATGACTCCAGGCGTGTTCCTTCCTTTTTTATTTCTTGAAATAATTGAAGTTGAACTGGCGATAATTCATCTTTGAATATTTGGTAGAATTCAGCCATGAAGCCACCTGGGCCAGGACCATTTTTTGAAGGGGTGGGGGAAGTCTTTCTATGATGTACTCATTTTCTTCTTTTGTGATAGGTTCTATTCAAGGATTGTACATATGTCTGTGTCAATCTGGGTTGGGTGTGGGTTTCTAGGAATTTGTTAATTTCCTCTAGGTCTTCAGATTTATCAGAGAATAATTTTTTAATAATATTCCATTAGTATCAATTTCACCTGGTTCTTTGTGATGTTACCTTTCATTCCATATTTGAGTTACTTGTGTCACTTTCCTTTCTTTTGTTAAATTTGCCAATAGCATGTCTACTTTGATGACGCTTTAGAAAAACGAGCTACTGGTCTTGTTGATGGTTTCAACTGTTCTTCTGTATTCTATTCAACTGATATGAGCCCCTGTGCTTCTAATTTCCTTCTTTCTAGAGGCTGCCCGATTAGCTTGTTCTTTTTCTTTTTTTCCTCCCAATTCATTGTTGTACTTTTCTCACTGCCCAACTTCCCTCCCAATTTGCTCTTCTCTTTGAAAAGTAAAAGAAAAATTCTTTCATTGTTATATAATCCCTCGCCCCAAGTCCACTCCACTATGCAGGTTTCATTCTGGATTCCTGTCATGACAATAATACCTAATCACATATCCCTTTTACACAGTTCTCTCCTTCAACTGTTTCAATGCAGTAGACATAATTTATGCCATCTTTCTCAGTCTCCCCCTAACCCCGATGTCAGTCCTATTTTACAACAGTGGCACTATGCAGTATTTGTCCTTTTGTGACTGAGATCTTTCACTCAGCATCATTTTCTCCAGGGTCATCCATTTTGTATAATATTTCATGAATTTTCCAATGCAGTATAGTATTCCACTGTGTGAATATACCACAGCTTCTCTAGCCATTTGTTTGTTGATGGGCACTTAGGTTGTTTCCAACTCTTTGCTATTGTGAACAAAGCCACAACAAACATAGGTGTGCATGTTGTTCTTTTTCTATTTGATGGAATTGGTGTTAATTCTGTGCCTTTCTCCTTTTTTTATGTGTTTGCTTATTGCTATGAACTGCTCCTTGAGGACTGTCTCTGCTATATCCCAGAGATTTTGATATGTTGCATTTTCATTTGTTTCAAGGAACTTTTTTTATTTCACTTTTAACTTTTTCTATAACCCAACAGTATTTAAGCAGGGTGTTCTTTGGCTTAAATGTGGATGAGTTTTTATCCTTTATCCTCTTGTGGTTAATTTCTAGTTCTATGGCATTGTGGTCTGTGAAGATGGTTTGTACCATTACAATGCTTTTCAATTTGTTGAGGTTTGCTTTGTGTCCTAATATGTGATCAATTCTAGAGAATGTACCATGTGCATTTGAGAAGAAAGTACATTTTAATTGGGTGAAGTACCCTGAACACTAACTGTAGTTAGTTCTTTTGCATCATTGAGTTTCTTTTGAGTTGACTGTCCTTTATTGAGAGTGGTGTGTTAAAGGCTCCTACTACTATTGTGGTGCTATTTCTTTCTTCTAATCGGCTGTTTTTTTATGTATTTTTCAGGTCTATTGTTGGTGCACTGATGTTGACCAAGGCTATACCTTCTTGATCTACCTTTAATTATTATACAGTACATATATTGTATATATTTTATGGTGGTTTTTCACCCTTGAAGTCTATTTTATCAGAAACTAGTGTTACCACTCCTGCTTTTATTGGTGGATGCCATTTGTTTAAAATATAATGTCCCAGCCCTTGATTTTTAGTCTATTTTTTATCTTGTTTCTTAAATGTGTCACTTGTAGGCAACATACTGATGTACTGATGGGGGTGTGTGTGTGTTTAATCTATTCTGATACTCTTTCTCTTAATTGGTGCATTTAAGTCATTCACATTAAGTGTGATTATTGATAGGCCAGGTTTTATCATCGTCATTTTGTGTGCTTCTTTTCCTATTGTTTCTGATTACTTTGTTCTGTCCAGTTTCCCGTGCTATCTCTGTGTGAAGAACTTTCCTTTGTTTCTTGTGGAGCTGGTCATGTTTTCACAAATTCCTTAAGTTTCTGCCTTTTTGAAAATGATCTAATTTTCCCTTCAGATCTCTGATGGACAGCTTTGCTTGGTACAGAATCCTTGGCTGGTGACTGTTTCCTTTCAGCTTCCTGTATATGCTATCTCACTGTCTTCTTGCTGACATTCTCTGTCTCACTGAAGTTCTTACTTTCTAGCTTACTGACTCTCTCTTCCAGGTCTTCTGTTCTGCTTTTTTGTCCCTTCTGCATGTTGGAAAATTCTGCCATCTCAGTTTTGATATTCTAGACTGCATCCTCATGCATTTCTGTTATTTTCAGTATTGTGTTGGCTGTACCCTGTCTTGTGTTGATTTTAAAAATTCTTGTACCTCCTTCCATATCATGGACTGCTAAGAAAACAAACAGGTCTTCCTTAGAGAGAGTGAAACCAAGTTTCTCCTTGGAGGCTAGGATTTTGATGCTCCATCTCAGATACTTTAGGCATGTGGCCAGGAGAAATGATCCTTGGAGAAGGACATCATACTTGAAAGGGTGGAGGGAAGCACAAGAGAGGAAGACCCCAAATGAGATGGACAGATACAATAACTAGGGAAATGGGGGTAGGTCTGTCAGAGTCAGTAAGACTGACTCAGGACAGGGCAGGCTTCAGAGCTGTTGTACATAGGGTTGCTATGAGTTACAGGTGACTCAATAGCACATAATAATAACCATCTCCTTCCATCATTTGTAACTTCTCCAGTTGCTGTTCATGTAACTCCACATCAATGTCTTTCTTCTGCTTCCTTGTCTCTGGTGTTATTCACTGGGTCAGCAATCTGACTGGATTATTTTAGGAGAAGTCTTGATTTGTTTTTCTGTAATGTTTGAAGCTGTTTGTGGTTTTCTTGATATTATGTGAAGATTTCTCAGTAAGTATAAGGATGTTTCTGTTGTGTCTGCATAGGTTGTTGATAGTTCCTTATCTTTATTATGCTATGGATAAACAGCGGACCTACAGTATTTCCTTTAAGAGGGAGGGCAACTTGCTCAACTCAAAGTACCATTCTGGTCTAGCATGGTGAGAAAGCATGCCTTTCTTCAAGTTTTTTTCTCATCTGCAATATGGTCAACAAGGAAGTTTCCCTGGCTAAGGTACTTGTTTTACAGAAAAGAGAGGGCAATTCTCAGTACTTGAAGAAGACCTTTTTGGTCCTGTGTAGCCTAGTTGGAAATTTGTCTGGCTGTGGCCCACCTCTCTGAAAATCTAACTTACTTATTTTTATTATATTTTTAGAATAGTTATACATAAAAATTTAGGTTTAAGTTTTTAATTCAAATCATGATAGTCCCCTTAGAATTTAATTTGCATTACCTAATTTATTGGCTGAGAAGCTAAAAAAACTACTGTATGAAGAACAGGACACATATGTTTTAACAGGAATGTATTCTATTGATTTAACTAATTAGAAATTTTATCTAAAGTAGAACTTTGTTAACTACTGTCCTTCAACTTGCATTAACACAGACATTATTTCTTTTTCAAATAGAAAATGAAAGCCTAGGAAAATTAAGTTATTTTCCCAAACCCACACAATTAAGGGTGATGTTGAATTTAAATCAGGTAATTAAAAAATTTTAGAAGGGGTCGTGGTACTAGGGATATTGTAGCTGATGTTAGATGGATCTT
>NW_006401190.1:6731-9710 GCF_000299155.1 Elephantulus edwardii
GGAGGGGAAGGTCCTCTATGAGGTGGACTGATTCAGTGACTGGGATAATCGGGATAGGAGTGTCAGAGACAGTGCGATTGGCACAGGACAGAGCAGAGTTTAGGGCTGTTGTACACAGGGTCGCTATGAGTCGCAAGCGACTTGAAGGCACATAACAACAACAACAACAAATTAAAAAATTACATTTCTAACTATGTTACACAAACCTTAAGTTAGATTTATATACTGTGCTCTGGGATGCATGTATAGGTCAAATGTTGTGTTTGCTTTACATCTGTCATCTACTGTGCTTTCCCTATTTTTATTAGTCTATAATTTATAACAAATAAAAAGGTTTTTTATTTGAAACTTAACATTTATACAATAAAGATTCCACAGACTCTATTTTTAAAATACTTATTTACTTCTTTAGCACAGCTGAGACATCATTTTAAGTTTCCTCACTCAACAATTTTTGCCCCTAATCCATTCTGCATTCTGGGTTCTTCTCTTTCCTAAGCAAACCCAACTCTATTTACCTCAAATTTCAGCTCCTTTTCTAGGTAAATCTGTACTCACTGCTCCATGAAGACAGCAACTATTTCTAAACATAATGTACTACTCAATTATTGAAGTGCCTGGGATTTTAAATTCATAATTAGTCTTTTCTTTGTAGATAAATTATTTGTTTGTAGGGGAGGCAATGTGTGGGAGGCAGAGACAAAAGACCTTATAATAACTTTACTATCTATTAGCTTGTCAGGAAATTAAGATGAATTGCATTTGGGAAATCTGCTGTCAGGGACCTCTCCAGAGTGCTGGAGAGCAAGGATGATCATCTAGAGACTAAGGTGTGCCTGTTCCAAGCCATGGTCTTTGCAATTACTTGCTATGCATCAGAGAGCTGGATAATAACCAAGGATGACAGAAGAATTATTGATGACTTTGTGTTGTGGTGCTGCAGAAGTGTTGTGGGCATAACACAGATTGCCAAGAAAACAAACAGGTTGGTTCTGGAGAGGGTGAAACTAAGTGCTGCTTGGAGGCAAGGATTTTGAGACTCTGACTCACATATTTTGGTCATACAGCCAGGCGGTGCCTGTCTTTAGAGAAGGCTATCATGCTTGGAAGGGTTATGGGACAGTGCAGGAAAGGAAGACCTCGGATGAGATGGATTTACAAAATAACTGGCGTAATGAGGGTAGACGTGTCAGAGCCAGTAGGATTGGCTCAGGATAGTAGGGTTCAGAGTAATCGTACATTGGGTCGCTATGAATCACAACTGACTTGGCGGCACATAACAACAACAATAATTATCTAAGTAAATTTAGACAAATTATGTCTAATATAGCTGAGTGTCAGTTTTCTTATTTATGGACTATATATTAACCATCATACGTTATTCTCTCTGACAACAGAAGCATCCTCTTTTTTTTTTAGTGAGAAAAATTTGTATTTAGAATTAGCCAGGTGGACTCAATTTAGATGATTCCAATTTCTTCACATAATCCATCCAGATTCTTGAATGATTTGTTTGGCATAATGATTGAACAGGTATGGTAAAAGGATAGAACTACAACATGTTTTTTTCTATTTTCAATCATGCTGTATTCCCTTGTTCTATTTGGAGAACTGCTTTGTCACCTAGGTATAGGTTTTGTGTGAGCACAGTAAAGTGCTCCGTGATTCCCATTCTCTCAATGTTAGCCATTATTTGTTATGATCCACAGTTAAAGGCAGAGGTCTTTATTTTTACATTTATATTTGTTCATATGTCTATGTTTTCTACAAACCACCTTATGTATAGAAACTATGTTTTACTAATCTTCATATCCCTGTCATAGTGCTGTTTGGAATAAAAGGATCAATAAATATTAAGTGAGTAAGTGAACAAACTCAAACCCAAACCCAGTGCTGTTGAATCTACTCCAGCTCACAGTAACCCTATAGGACAAGAACTAGCCCATCAGGATTCCAAGGCTGTAGTCTTTATGGACGCTGAGTATCACAAAGGCTCTGAACCATGCCCTATCCTGAGCCAACATCACCAACCTCACCACTGTTAATATTGACACCTCTCTCTTCTGTGGGACACTTGCCCACTGTGCCACCAGGACTCTTTGAACACCACAGCTCTGTATAATTAATACAAGCACTAGTTCTTAGGGAGAGGCACTGTTAACTCAGAGGCAGCACTTTTCTGGCAGCTTGAATCCACCAGTTGCTCTGAGAAAGACAGGCAATCTCATCTTATGCGATTTATAGACTCTGAAAACCCCTTGGAGGATTAGTTGGTTCAAACTTGACAGCAATGAGTTTGAGTTTTAAATCTAGGAAAAGTGACATTCTCAGATTTTTGTTTGATTAAAAAAAAGAATACAGCATCAACTGCAGTACATAAAAACAAAAAATTAGAAAGTAATTTTACCTTCTTGAAGAAAAAGTGGTTTGCTAAGTGGTTCAACACCATAGGGTTGCTAGGATCAATAGCATAGGCTCTAGAAAGAAGCTGAACGCCATTTTTTATGGAATCCGCCTAAAAGAAAATGAAAATAATGAGGTTATTACTTACATGGCACTTAAAAGTTTAATTATGTAATTAACATCTTAAAATTTTCTTTATAGTCTCAGGAAATAAAGCTACAGAAATCTAAGTTCAGATACCAAAATGTGACTCCTAACATTCGTTGGGATAAAAAAAAAAAAGAGATCGATGTTAAATAGAATATCATTTAAAAAGTTAACTGTAGCTTCTTCTCTCGGATCCTCGCTTCCAACATGACGAAGAAAAGGAGAAACAACGGTCGTGCCAAAAAGGGCCGCGGCCACGTGCAGCCTATTCGCTGCACAAACTGCGCCCGGTGCGTGCCCAAAGACAAGGCAATTAAGAAGTTCGTAATCCGAAATATAGTAGAGGCAGCTGCTGTCAGGGACATTTCCGAAGCGAGTGTTTTCGACGCCTATGTGCTTCCAAAGCTCTATGTGAAACTGCACTACTGT
>NW_006401190.1:9810-10750 GCF_000299155.1 Elephantulus edwardii
CTCTATGTGAAACTGCACTACTGTGTGAGTTGTGCCATTCACAGCAAGGTCGTGAGGAACCGTTCTCGTGAAGCCCGAAAGGACCGGACACCTCCACCTAGATTTAGACCTGCAGGTGCCGCCCCACGACCACCACCAAAGCCTATGTAAGGATTTGATTCCTTAAAAGGCTGAAGAAAAAACTCGTCTGAAAATAAAATGTAAATTACACTTTAAAAAAAAAAGTTAACTGTAAAAGCCCTCCATGTTACTATATTGAGCCAGCTTTATTGTCTCTGGCGCACCTACTCCCATTTACTCCTGTCACTGAGTCAATTCATCTCATAGAGGGTCTTCCTCTCCTGCATTGTACCTCCACCTTCCCAAGCATAATGTCCCTCTCCAAGGACTGATTCCTCCTTACAACATGCCCAAACTATGTGAGACAGAATTTCAAAATCCTTGCCTCCAAGGAGCAGCCTGGTTTCACCCTCTCTAGGACAAATGTTTGTTTTCCTACCAGTCCATGGTATATTCAACACTCTTCTCCAGTACCACAGCTCAAAGGCACATCAATTCTCCTTCTATTCTACCATCCCTAGTCATTGTCCAGCTTTCTCAAGCACAGCATGTAACTACAAAGACCATGGACTGGATCAGGCACACTTTAGTCTCTAGACTGACTTTGTTGCTCTTCAGTACTCTGGAGATGTCCCTGACAGCAGACTTTCCCAATGCAATACGTCTTTTGATTTCCTGGCTGCTGGTACCAACAGTGTTGACTGTGGAGCCAAACAAACTAAAGCTGTTAACAATCTCAATTTCTTCACTTCTATCATGATGATGCCAAATGGACTAATAGTGAGAATTTTTGTTTTCTTGATGTTGAGCTTTAATCCATATTGGAGGCTGCAGTCCTTGACCTTCTGCAGCAAGCGTTTCAGGTCCTCCTCAGTTTCAG
>NW_006401191.1:0-1043 GCF_000299155.1 Elephantulus edwardii
TCTGTCTTTGTAATGATCTTTTACATTCTTTATTGATGATATTTTTCTATATCCTTTCACATCTCATATGGTCTTTGCTCATTAGTATTGAAGACTTCAAATCTGTTCCTGAGATGGTCTTTAAATTCAGAAAGGATAGACTCAACGCAGACCTGCAGCTCTTTTGACTTTGATTTTATTTTCTTTAGCTTCGGTTTAAATTTGCGTACGAGTAGTTGGTGATCTGCTGCACGGTCAGCACCTGGCCTTGTTTTCACGGCTGGTACTGACCTGTACGTCCTCGTGATACTGAGTTCTGTAGCGTCCTCACCATCCCTGTGCGTCATCCCACTGTCGCAGTCCAGGTGCCAGTGCTTCTCATGAAGGGACTTCTTTCTCAATGACCCTCCACTTGGCCAAGTGTGTTGTCTTTATCCAGAGACTAGTCCCCAGAATCATGTGTCCACAGCACATGCGAGGAGGCCTCACAGTCCTCCCTTTAAAGAAGTGCTCCCAACCACAGACAAGATAAATCCTATCAAGCCCACACAGGAACACATCTGGTGACAAAATGGGCCACAGAAACTGAGCCTCAGAGAAAAGGCTGGTGGAGTACAGGGATGACTTTCTGCTCAGAACAAGCTGTGTGGCATCTTCTATAAGCTGGTCCCTAAAGACTGTGGAGCAATAGAGTAAAAAGGGAAGCCACAGAATGGGAAAAAAATATTTGGTAATGACATGTCAGATAAGGGACTTATATCTAGAATCTATAAAATACTCGAGCACCACAACAAGATAAAGGTAAATAACCCAGTTGAAAAGTGGGCACAGGATAGGAACAGACACTTCACCAAAGAAGACATTTATGTGGCCAACAAATACATGAAGAAATGTTCAAAATGCTGAGCTCTAAGAGAGATGCAAATCAAAACAATTATGAAATAGCATCTCACCCCAGTAAGAATAACAAAATTTAACCGAGCAGCAAACAACAAATGCTGACGAGGTTGCAGAGAAACTGGAATTCTTATTCACTGTTGGTGGGAGTGTAAAATGGTGCAACC
>NW_006401191.1:2473-7152 GCF_000299155.1 Elephantulus edwardii
CCTGCAGCAATGGGCTCAAATGTGTCAGAGATGATGAAGGTGGCACAGAATAGGACTGGATTCAGGTCTGCTGTCTGTAGGGTTGCTATGACTTGTACTCGACTCAACAGCACTCAACAACAACACAACCCCAACCCAGCACATTGGGTGTCAGAGCTTCAGAGGGTCACTTTCCCTCTGTGTCCTCCAACTCTCGTTTTGCTCCAAGATCTCCACAAATGTTACATGGCAGACAGACCTGTCTCACAGCCTTCACCAGCTTCGCTCTGATTTACAGTAGTGCTTGTCTACACAGGTGTGTGTGTGTGTGTGTGTGTGTGTGCGTGTGTGTGTGTGTGTGTGTCTGTGTTCTCTGTCCCCTTCTAGATGGTGGCCTAGGAGCCTCACTGCACCAGGAACTTTGATCTTTTCACTGTTGACTCCTGTTCTTAGATCAGAAGTGATGCATTTAAGAAGCTTGGTGAATATTTGCTGAATGAGTTAATGATTTCAGTATATCTTCTAACAGATCTTGAATTTGAAACTCTATGAGGAAGTGCTGGTGGCCTAGTGGTAAGAATCTGTGCTGCAATCTCAAAGGCTGATGGTTTGAATCCCTCAGGCATTCCTTGGGGAAAGGATGGGCAATCTCTTCCTGTGCAATAAACTGCCTTTGAAAACTCACTGGAGAGTCAGCTACAAGTTAGTTCTGACTTGATAGCACGCAAGAAAAACATGAGTCCAGGGCATGATTGTAAAAAGCCAGGTTTGAGTGATGTCTCATAGGGTGAAGCAGTGCCGCATTTTAAGTCTCAGACATATTCGGACCCTGGAAAACAAGGTCATTCGAGAAGAAGCAACGAGACACCTTTAAGCTGGATTCAGAAAAAGTCACGGCACCAGGAATATAATTGTAGATGTCAGATGGGAGTTGACATAAAGCAGAGAATACCAGAAGGATTTCTATTTGTATTTTATTGACTATGCAAAGCATTTGACTGTGTGGATCATCAAAACCTACAGCTAAATATCATTGATTCTAAATGGAGAAAGATTAAAATCACTTTCCGTGCAAACAGGAACCAGACAAAGAAGCCCACTGTTACCACTTCTATTCAATATTGTATTGAAGTGCTTGCTAGGACAGTAAGACAAGAGAAGGAAATAAAAGACATCCAGATCAGCAAAGAGATGGATAAACTGTAGCTTTATACAGATGAAGAAGAGTGTGGTGTTGGGATTGGAGGGAGACGCATCAATGACCTGTATTAAGCAGATAACACAACCTTACTTGTTTACAGTGAGGAACACTTGAAGCACTTGTTGCAGAAGATCAAGGAATGCAGCCTTCAGGATGGATTGCATCTCAATATCAAGAAAACAAAGATTCTTACCACTGAACCAATAGGCAGCATCATGATGGATGGAGAGGAGATTGAAACTGTCAACAGCTTCATCTTGCTTGGGTCCATAATTAACACCTTTGATATGGGCAGTCAGGAAATAAGGAAATGCATTGCACTGGGAAAATCTGCAGTTAGGGACCTTTCCAAATTATTGAGAAGTAGTGATGTCAATTTGAGGACTAAAATATGTCTGATTCAGACCGTAGTCTTTCCAATTACCAGCTATTCATCTGAGAGCTGGACAATGAATATGGATAACAGAAAAAGAATTGACACCTTTGAGCTGTGGTGTTGGAGAAGAACATTGAACATCCCACAGACAGCCAAGAGAATAAACCGGCATGTCTTGGAGAGGGTGCAGCCAGAGTGCTGTTTGGAGGCAAAAATGTAGAGGCTTCACCTCACATATTTTGGACATGTTGCTAGGAGGTGCTATTCTTTGGAGAAGGACATGATGTTGGGAAGAGTGGAGGGTCATTGAAGGAGAATAAGACCCTCAACCAGGTGGATTGACACGGTGACTGCTGCAATGGGCTCTTGTGTGTCAGGAAGTGTGAAAATGGTGCAGGACAGGATAGTGTTTAGATTTTTGTTCACAGAGTCACTATGAGTCATGCTCAATTCAAGGGCACCTAACAACAACAAATAACATTGCGTAGACTGTTTGCATATCAATGCCCTTAAAAATCAATGACTGAGATTGAGATTGAGATGTGTGAGTGAATGAATGGATATGAGAATGGAGAGAGAGAGAGAGACTGATTAAATGCTTGACGGATAGAGTGAAAGCTTGATGGATAGAAGATTGGATGAATAGATGGAGAGACAACTAGATAGAATGAAAGAAACAAATTAGTGGGTGGTTGAGTAAGAATAAAGAATTCGTGGAAGGATACTAGGACGGAGGGGTGGGCAGGGAGCAAAATGTGCAACAATGAATGAATGGGGGGAAATTAAATGGAAAGAATATGCTGTAAAAAATAAAAAGTAGAGAAGATCACATCAAACAAAAAAAGAATCAGTGGAAGGATGGGTATTTAACCGGAAGTTTGCATGGCTAGCTAGATGAATGCACAGAGGGATGGACGGTGGGTGGATTGTTGTTCTTAGGTGCTATCAAGTTCAAGTGTGACGACTCATCAACCCCAAGAACTACAGACCTGGACTCCGTCCTATCGTGTGTCATTCCCATCATCTGAGAATCTGGAGCCCACTGCTGCAGTCACCGTGTCAATCCACCACACTGGAGGTCTTCCTCTCTGTCACTCATATTCTTTTCAAGCATGATATCCCTTTCCACGGTTCAAATCCACCAGTTGTTCTATGGAAATCTCCTCCTGTGTGATTATCTACCTCCAAAACCCACAGCAGTGTCAGTTATGGGTCAGTTCTGACTGGATAGCACACAAGAACAACAAGCAACATATCAAAGTTTGGGAGAAGAAACTTCGTCATCCTTGTTTCGAAGGAGCACTCTGGTTACACCTTTTTTGGAGACGTATCTGTTTGTTCTCTTGGTCCTCCATGGGATGTTCAGCTTTCTTCTCCAGCTCAGCTCAAAGGTATCAATTTTTCTTCTGTCATCCTTATTCACTGTCCAGCTCTCAGATGCATAGCTAGTGATTGAAAAGACCATGGCCTGAATCAGGCATACCTTAGTCTTCACACTGACATCATGGCTCTTCAGTCATTTGGAGAGGTCCCTGAACTTTCTCAAAACACTACATCTCCTGATCTCCTGACTGCTGGTACCTAGGGTGTTGGTAGTGGATCCAAGTAAGTTCAAGTCATTGAGAGTGTCAATCTTTTCCCCATCTGTTATGCTGTTGCCTAATACCCCAGCAGAGAAGATTTTCATTTTCTTAATGTTGAGATGTAATCCATATTGAAGGCTATATAGTCTTTGATACTCTGCAGCAAGTGTTTCAGGTCCTCCTCACTTTCAGCAAGCAAGCTTGTGCCATCTACATAACGCAGGTTGCAGATGAATGGATAGATGAATGGGTGAATGAGTATATTTATGAATGAAGCATTTATTTTTAATGCATTATGCTGACAATAAAAACTAAATGTCCCTTGTAAGGAAGGTGACTCTCTGAAGATCTCAAAGGACACCTTGGCACCAGTTATGCCCCAGAGTTAAGCAGAACCTTTGACTTCGTGAACTCCAGTTTAAGAACCCCCATTGCTTACCCAGCACTCAGTTTCCTCTGGTGGGTATGTTTCATCTCTGCCTCTTTGACTCTTGGTGACTTTCATGTCCTCCACAGACCCCCTTGTTACATTTCTCGTTAAGTGCCCCTGTGGATACTCTGGCTTTCTCCTGGAGCAACTTTGAAGCTGCTTCCCTTTGTTCTATGGCAATGTCAATAAGCTCAAATACCTTCTTTTTAAACCATCCCTGCTGGTCAGCTATGGCCTTGTGAGAAAGCCTGCTCGAAAAGAGATGAAGATATGAAGAGAGAAGGATGTTTGGATGCCAACATCCTCGTTGTCCCTCAGATGCCCCTTACCTTGAGAGCCTCTGTGCCAGCCAGAGTCTCAAACCTTCCATGTGCTCACCTTTTGATCAGTATCTTCATTTTGTTTGCCTAAAATAAAGCACACTCAAAAAATGCCCTTACATGTTCAAACAGAGTTTCTTAATGTTTCCCCTTGTACTGCTCACCAAGTAATTGCACAGTGTACTGGGCTGAGGACTGGACTGCTAACAAAAAAGCCGACAGTTCCAAGCGGCCAGTTACTCCAAGGTAGAAAGACAGGCATTCCACTGCTGTTCTAATTACTACTCTCAGACATGTGACAGCGGTTCTACTCTGTCCTATGGAGTTGCTTTGATTCAGAATTGACTCCAGGGAAGTTATTGTGGATTTGAGGTTCATAAAGAACAGAAAAGAAAGACAGCGTGATAGGTGTCCTTAAGTTAGTGCCAATTCAGCAAGCTCATCATAACAGAAGTCACCCCGACCTCGTCCTGTATCTTCACCGGCCTTGCTGTGTTGGAATTGACTGTTTCTGTCTCCGTATCAATTACTGTTATAGAGAGGGTTCCTTTTGTTGTTGTTGTTGTTGTTGCTTCACAATTTTTCTGCATACTGCCCTTCTCCAGATGCTGGTGCCTCCGGATAACATGTCCAAAGTCCATGAGAGGAAGTCCCACCACCCTCACTTCTAAGGGGCATTTGGTCACACTTTCTTTACCGCAGTTCAAAAGCACTCTTCCATATGCTTGAACAGCTTCTGAAAACATATGAGCGACTGACAACATCATGCTTGGCTCAGGTGCACCTTAGA
>NW_006401191.1:10897-11816 GCF_000299155.1 Elephantulus edwardii
GAGAGGTTCCTGACTATAGGGACGATAGGTAGACAGGTTGATTTCTGTTTTCCCCACTTTATTCCATTGGTCTACGTGCCTGTCGCTGTACCAATATTTTGCTATTTTAATTACTACAGTTGTGCAGAAGGTTTTAAGGTCAGGGAGGGTGATGGCTCCTACTTTGTTTTTCTTTTTAGTAGAGCTTTGCTTATTGTAGGTCTTTTTCCTTTCTAGATAAAGTTGGAAATTGCCTTTTCTGTCCCCTGAAAAATTGAATTAGCACACTCAGACAGCAGAGGTTTGAGCAAGGTCTCCCAAGTGTTTGACCTGACCTTGTGATCACCCTGACCCTCTGCCTGCCTCACCCCATTTGGCTCCGCACCAGGGCCTACATGTCTGGGCAATCAACTTGCCTTTAATCGGGAGCACCTTGACTTGTCTTACCAACAAGAGCTTGCCCGGGCAGGCTCAAAACTGACATTTCTCTGAAGTCAGAAGTTCACAGAAATGCACAAGTTGGGTAGTTATCCAACTGATCTCAAGAGCATTGTCTTCAGATCAAGACTATATCAATGTCTCAAAGAAAGCAAACCATCCCACACAATACACAAGAGCAAAGCAAGATGTCACTCAAAAAGGGTGACACAGTGTCAGTGAATTCCCTGAAGCCAGAAAGTCTGATGAAACTTTCTGACACAGAATTTAAAAGAGAAGAGACTGAACATATCCAATGGATGAAAGACAAACATGATGAATTACAGGATACTACAAGCAAAAACCAGGAGGAGCTAAAAAAAAAAAAGCAGAACATTGCAGAGAAAACAAACGAGGCATTAGCAGCACTGGAAAAACAAGAATCCACAATTCAAAATATAAGGTCAAATGTTTCAGAGGCTGTCAACATGATGGAGGGACATATGAGCAGAGTTGATGAGAT
>NW_006401192.1:0-1082 GCF_000299155.1 Elephantulus edwardii
CTGTTCCATCTCCTTAGTTCTACTTTTTCCTCTTTGGCTTTAGTTGTTGGTATGCATATTAATAGATCTTCTTTATATGTATCCTGTTAGTAACATTTAATTGATTATAATTGTTTTTGGTCAAACATTCCTCTAGGTCGTAAAGCCCTGGTCTATCCACTTGCTGTACAGAGGTAACTCGTAGTTACTGTGATGCTAACACTGTGACACTGATATGGTAAATATGATAATGTTCACCCATCATGGACAATGTTTGGTGGAGCTCTCCGATTAAAACAAGCTTGGAAGCAGGAGTGGCATCCGCTTCTAAAGTAGCTTGCCTCCAGCAACCCTATGAATCTGAAGAAAGGATGAAAGTTACACAAGTGTTCAGGACTTTCATTCATAGGGTCACTATGAGTTGCCTACAACTCATCAGCACTTAACAACAACAGCAAAAACAACAAGTGTAACAACATTGTAATTCAGGATAGAACTTAAAAATGTCTTTTTAACTATTAATGCAAGACCATTGTTCCTTTGTTTTTCATTCCCAGAATAGTATGCCATGTGATTGTGTGATTTAAAGTGCCAGTCCATCTCAACTCACTAATGTCTAGACTGTCGATGTTCATATGTTTCATTTCATTTTTAATAATTTCTAATTTTCTTATGTTTATACTTCATATATTCCAAGTTCCACCTATTTAAGGATTTTTGTCACCCTGTCTCCTAATTTTTATTAACTTTCAATCTGGACTCTAACTCTAATACTATAACTATCCTTGTTCCTCTATTGTTCATAGGGTTTTCAGAAACCTGCTATTTAAGGGATGGATTGTCAATCCTGCTTTCCAGACTATCTTAATCTGGAAATTCTACTGACATCTGTTCACTATGGTGGACCATTCTGGCTTTTGACGTACTATTGGCATAGCTTTCAGCATTATAGCAACCTACAAGTTACCTCAGTAATTCAGACTGTCAGAAAAGAAGAGTACTAATAAAAATAATGATAAACAAACAATAATAATATTAAGAACAGTGAAAATTAAGCAAGAATATACAAACCTTTTCAATCTATATGCAAAACAGATAATCTA
>NW_006401192.1:1182-1728 GCF_000299155.1 Elephantulus edwardii
TGGGTAAATCTACTGTTAGTGACATCTTCAGAGTACTGAAGAACAGGGTGTCAATCTAGAGACTAAAATGCACCTGATCCAGGGCCTGGTCTTTGCAATTAATTGCTATTCATCAGAGAGCTGGGCAAAGACTAAGGATGATAGATGAAAAATTGATGTCTTTGAGTTGTGGTACTGGACAAGAGTATTGAATATACTATGGGCGCTAAGAAAACAAACAGATCTATTCTGGAGTTGGTGAAACCAGGCTACTCCTTGGAGACAAGGATTTTTAAGCACCATTTTACACAATTTGGCATATCACCACGAGAGACCAGTTCTTGGAGAGGGACATCATTCTTAGAAGGGTGGAGAAACAGCACAAGAGAGGAAGACCTTGGATAAGAAGGATTGACTCAGTGACTGAGATAATGGGGGTAGGTATGCCAGAGACAATGAGGTTGGCCTAAAATAGAGCAGGGTTCAGAGCTGTTGTACATAGGGTCACTATGACTCACAGGAAACTCAATGGTACATAACAACAACAACATACACACTTAATCTATA
>NW_006401192.1:2583-3050 GCF_000299155.1 Elephantulus edwardii
CTCTAGGACTCACAGCAATTCTATGAACAACAGATCTAACCCTTGCCCTAATCCACACAATCCCAGACAACAAGTTGTTGTTGTTGTTATGTGCTTTCTAGTTGCTTGCGACTCATAGCAACCCTATGGACAACATCCCTAAACTCTGCTCTGTCCTGTGCCAATCGCACCATCTCCGATACACAGATCTCGATTACCCCAATCACTGAATCAATCCACCTCATAGGGGCCTCCCCCTTTTGTGCTGTCCCTCTACGCTACCAAGCATGATGTCCCTTTCCAAGTACCTGTCCCACCTTGAAACATGTCCAAAGTACGTCAGACAGAGCTTTAGAATCCTTGCCTCCAAGAAGCAGCCCAGTTTGACCTTTCCAGGACGAATCTGTTCGCTTTCCTACCAGTCCATGGTACCCTCAATACTCTTCTCCAGCACCACAGCTCAAAGGCATCAATTCTCCTTCTATCCT
>NW_006401192.1:3646-4224 GCF_000299155.1 Elephantulus edwardii
AAAAAATCTCTTCATAAGTAGAACTTTTCCCAACAAATGCAACCATGTAAGAACTTCCAAAATATTATTACTTCATAAAGAACAAACCCGTTCATCCATTCCATAAATATTTCAAGCTGACAAAATACTTACTAGATTCTACTTTTTTTTTAATAAAAGATATAACTTTGAAGACTACAGTGTACTAAATCTAAGTCATGTTATTTTAAATTGTTTCATATTAATATAAGGAAAGAAAAATGAAAGAAGACTGGGTGCTTTGAATATTGGTGTTTACAAAGTTATTGATATTTGGGAATGTTATATCAAATGTACAGTCTCTGAAGAAGACCATCAAGCTTAAAAAAGCGTAAGGTAAATGAAAGAGAAAAATATCTTAAAAATGATGAACTGGTATAGTGACTCCAACAATAGCCTTATGCACAGCAGACTTTAAGAGGAGTTGGAACCAACTCGAAAGCACCCATGGATAAATAGTAAAGAGTCAGGTACATATGATCTACTACACCAAAACTGAAAAAGTGAGAAAAACTGGAATCACATTCATAGTTAACATGTCCAAAGTATGTTAGATGGAG
>NW_006401192.1:8624-9096 GCF_000299155.1 Elephantulus edwardii
AACTGGGTTTAGAAAGAGCTGTGACACAAGGGAAATTATAGCTAATGTTAGATCTTAGTAGAAAGGAGATAGTACCAGAGAAATGTCGATCTGTGTTTCTTTGATTATTCAAAGGCTTTAGACTGTGTGAATCATACAAATTGTGCCTAAGCCTGAGAAGGATGGGAATTACGGAATACATGATTGTGCTCATGTAGAACCTATAAGTGAAGAAGGAAGCAGTAGTCAGGCTTGAAGGAAGACTCATCAAAAATCTGTGTTTTACAGATGACACAACCTTGCTTGCTAAAACTGAAGAGGAACTGAAGTGTTTGCTGCAGAAGATCAAGGACAGTAGACCGAAGCTCAACATCAAGGAAACAAAAATTTTCACCACTGTGCCAATTGACAGTTTCATGATAGATAGTGAAGAGATTGAGATTGTTAGTAATTATAGCTTGCTTGGTTCCATAATCAACACTCTTGACAGTGA
>NW_006401193.1:0-1761 GCF_000299155.1 Elephantulus edwardii
CAACATCACAACAGAACCAACAAAAATAAAAAGACTAATATTGGATTATTATGAAACATTGTACTCAAAAAAATATGAAAATATAGAGGAAATGGACAAATACTTAGAAATGCACAACCTACCTAAACTAACACCAACCGAAATTGAACACCTGAACAGACCCATTACAAAAGAAGAAATTGAAAAGGTAATAAAACAACTTCCAGCCAAAGAAAGTCCTGGACCAGACAGCTTTACAAGTGAAATTTATCAAACATTCACAGAACTGTTACCAATCCTACATAAGCCATTTCAGAAAATAGAAAAAGATGAGATTCTCCCAGACTCATTCTATGAAGCAAACATATCCTTGATACCAAAACCGGGTAAAGATACCACTAAAATAGAAAACTATAGGCCAATATCTCTCATGAACAAAGATGCAAAAATCCTAAATAAAATCCTGACCAATAGAATCAAACGATACATAAAAAAAATTAATTCACCATCACCAAGTGGGATTCATAACAGGGATGCAAGGATGCTTCAACATAAGAAAAACAATCAATGTAATTCATCACATTAACCAAGCAAAGAACCAGAACCACATGATCCTATCAATTGACGGAGAAAAGGCCTTTGACAAAATCCAACACCCTTTTCTGATTAAAACACTTAACAAAATAGGACTAGAGTGGAATTTCTTCAACATAGTAAATAGTATATACACAAACCCGAGAGCCAACATTGTTCTCAATGGAGAAAGTCTAAAGGCATTCCCTTTAAGAACAGGAACTAGTCAAGGATGCCCATTATCACCTCTCCTATTCAATATTGTATTGGAAGTCTTGGCAGTAGCAATAAGAAAAGAGAAGGAAATAAGAGGAATCCAAATTGGAAAAGAGGAGGTAAAACTATCTCTCTATGAAGATGACATGATAGTATACTTAGAAAACCTTAAAGACTCAGCAAGAAAACTTTTGGACATGGTTGACCAACTCAGCAAAGTAGCAGGACACAAGATCAACATACAAAAATCGGTTGGAGTTCTCTACAGTGACAAAGAGAATGCAGAGCTGGAGCTAAGAAAAACAATACCCTTCACAACAGCTAATCACAAGATTAAATACTTGGGAGTAAATCTAACCAGAAGCACAAAAGACCTATTCAAAGAAAATTACAAAACATTACTACAAGAAACAAAAAGAGACCTGGAGAAGTGGAAAAATATCTCTTACTCATGAATACGAAGACTCAATATTGTGAAAATGGCAATACTACCAAAGGCAATTTATGCGTTCAATGCAATCCCAATACAAATACCAATTCCATTCTTTAAGGAGATGGAAAAGGTAATCTTTAGTTTGATTTGGAATAGAAAGAAGCCCCGAATAAGCAAAGCACTCCTTAAAAATAGAAAAAAGGTAGGAGGCATCTCTCTCCCTGATTTCAAATCCTACTACACTGCCGCGGTGGTTAAGACAGTATGGTACTGGTACAATGAGAGACACATAGATCAATGGAATAGAATTGAGAATCCAGAAATCAGTCAACTGATATTTGACAAGGAGATGAAATCAGTTAAGTGGGGACATGACAGCCTTTTTAACAAATGGTGCTGGCAAAACTGGAAAGCAGAAGACTCAAGCAAGATCCACACCTCACTCCATATACAAAAACCAACTCAAGATGGATCATGGACCTAGGACTAAAACCAAGGACAATAAACTTCATTCAAGGAAAGCTTGGAAGAACTTTAGTGGTCCTAATCCACAACATAAA
>NW_006401193.1:2664-7776 GCF_000299155.1 Elephantulus edwardii
GGTGTGAGGTGGGGGGAAAGGATGGGGGAATTGTATACTAATAAAAAAACTTTTTTCTTTTTCTTTTCAGAGGGGGGAGCGAAATGTTGGGGAGGGGTGGGCAGGAAGAAAAGTGCGGCAATGAATGGATGGAAATCCAAAACCTCTGTAAATATCTATTAAAATTAATTAAAAAAAAAACACAAAAAAACCACCAAAAATGTAAAAAAAAAAAAAAGAATAGACTGTCAATTGTTCATATGTAAATTCAAATTAAGGTTAACGGAAATAAAAGCAAGTCTGTAATAGCCAATAAAGAGCCAGTCAAAAGTATATCCCACCTAAATTTAGAGACAGCCTCAAGAATAGATTTGATACATTAACACTAATGACCAAAGCGACAATGAGTTGTAGGATAGCATAAAAAATATCATGCATAAAAAGTAAAAAAAAGCACAAAAAATAAATAAGTTAATAATCTGTTAGAAGAGACACTGAAACTTGCTCTAAAACACAGAGAAACAAAAGTGAACAGAAGAAATGATGAGGTAAAAGAGTTGAAGAGAATATTTTGAATGACTGCTCAATGTAATTCACCACATTAACAAAGCAAATAACAAGAACCGTATGATCTTAGCAATAGATGCAGAAAAGACATTTGACAAAATCCAACACTCTTCCTGATAAAGACACTCAGTAAAAATGAAAGAGCAGGGATTTCTTCAACATAGTGAATAGTATATATGCAAAACCAAGAGCCAATGTCGTTCTTAATGGAAAAGGACTAAAAGCATTTTCCTTTCAAACAGGGACTAGACAAGGATGTCTGCTGTCACCACTTCTATTCATTATTGTAACAGAGGTATGTGCTAGGGCAATACAACAAGAGAAGGAAATAAAAACATCCAAATCAGCAAAGAGATGGTTAAACTGTCTCTCTATGCAGATGATATGATAGCGTACACAGAAAATCTCAAGGACTCAACAAAAAAACCTGTTAGAGCTCGTAGACCAGTTTCGTAGAGTGGTAGGATCTAAGATCAATATCCAAAAAATCAGTGGGATTCTTATACAGTGACAAAGGGAACTCAGAGAAGGAAACTGAGAAAGCAATACCATTTACAACTCTTGTTGTTATGTGTTGTCGAGTTGCCTGCAACCCCTAGTAACCCAATGTACAACAGCCCAAAACCCTACTCTAAGCTGTGCCAATCTTATTGTCTCTGACACACATACCTCCATTACCCCAGTTACTGAAAAAATCCAACTCATTGAGTTTCTTCCTCTCTTGCAGTGTACCTCCATCTTCCCAAGCATGACGTCCCTCTCCAAGGAGTAGTCCCTCCTTGTAACATGTCCAAAATATGTCAGACAAAGCTTCAGAATCATTGCCTCCAAGAAGCAGACTCATCTCACCCTCTCTAGGACAAACCTGTTTGTTCTCCTAGCAGTCCATGATATATTCAGTACTCTTCTCCAGTATCACAGCTCAAAGGCATCAGTTTTCCTTGTATCACCCCTAGTCACTGTCCAGCTTTCGGCTACATAGCAAGTAATTATGAAGACCATTGCCTGGACTGGACACACCTTAGTCTCCAGACTGACATCGTTGCTCTTCAGTACTTTGAAGAGGTCTCTGATGGCAGACTTTCCCAGTGCAATTGGTCTTTTAATTTCCTGGTTGCTAGTAGCAAGAATGTTGATTGTGGAGCCAAGCAAACTGAAGGTGTCAACAATCTCAATCTCTTCATCCATCCTGATGCTGCCAATCGATCAGTGGTGAGAATCTTTGTTTTCTTGATATTGAGCCTTAATCGATATTGAAGGCTGCAGTCCTTGATCTTCTGCAGCAAGCGCTTCAGGTCCTCCTCAGTTTCAGCAAGCAGGGGTCATCTGCATAACGCAGATTGTTGATGAGTCTTCCTCCAATCCTGATTCCACATTTCTCCTCATAGAGTCCAACTTCCCAGAAAATCTGTTCTGGATGTAGATTGAAAAGGTATGGATATAGGACAAATCCCAGGTGTACACCCTACCCAATTTTTAATCATGCAATGTTTCCTTGCTCTGTTCTTATGAATACCTCCTTGTCCAAGTACAGATTTCACATAAACATGTTCAAATGTCCTGGAATTCCCTTTCTTCTCAGAGTTATTCATTGTTTGCTATGATCCACACAGTCAAAGGTATTTACATAGTCAATTAAACACAGATAGACATTCTTCTGGTACTCCCTACTTTCAGCCAAGATCCATATAACATTAGTTATAATATCCCTAGTACCATGGGCTCTTCTAAACCCAGGCTATACTTCTGGCAGTTAGACAAACACAAACTGAGATACTTTGGAGTGAATGTAGCTAGAGACACAAAAGACCTATTCAAAGAAAACTATAAAACATTTCTGCAAAACACAATAAAATACCTAAAGAAATTGAAAATGTTCCCTGCTTATAGATAGGAAGACTCAATTGTGACAATAACAATCCTACCAAAAGCAATCTACATATCCAGCACAATACCAACAGTTACCAAATTAATTTTTCAAAGAGGTCAAATGGAAAATTATTAAGTTTATTTGAAGAGGCAAGAGACCCCGAATAAGCAAAGAATTTCTGAAAGACAAAAATGAAGTGGGAGGCATAACATTCCCTGATCTCAAAACCTATTACACAGTGGTAATAACCAAAACATTGTGGTATGGGTATAATGACAGGCACACAGACCAATGGAGAAAAATTTTGAACCCACAAATGGACCCATCTATCTTTAGTCAACTAATATTCAACAAGGGGGAAAAAACCCTATCAAATGGGGAATTGACAACCTCGTTCACAAAAGGTGCTGCCTAAGTTGAACTGCTACCTACAGAAAGCTGAAACAGGACCCACATCTCATACCATCCACAAAAATCAACTCAAGGTGGATCAGAGACCTGAGAGTAAAGCCCAAAACCATAAAGTTCATAAGAGACAAACTAGGATCCAGCCTAAAGGGCTTAGTCTATGATATAAAGGGACTGCCAAGTACAACCAGAAATGCTTAGTCTGGAAAGGATAAAATTGATGAATGGGACCTTCTAAAGATTAAATCCCTGTGCCCATCAAAAACATTTACCAACAAACGGAAAAACCCACTGGCTGGAAAAAAAGCATCTGGCAATACCATTTCAGACAAGGGTCTCATATCAAAAGGTTACAGAATCCTATAGGGCCTCCACAAGAAAAAGACTGATAATACAATTACAAAAGGAGCAAAACACATGGAAAGTCTTTTCACAGAGGAAGATACTAGAATGACAAACAGACACATGAATAAATGCTCAAAATCACTGGAAATAAAGAGACATGCAAATCAAAACCACAATGAGTTACCATTCTACCCCAGGAAAAGTGGCAAAATTTAAAAGGACAGCAAGTACAAAATGTTGGAGAGGATATGGGGGATAGAAAGTCTTGTACACTGTTGGTGGGATTGTAAGAGTACAACCGCTCTGGAAGGCAGTTTGGCATTTCCTCAAAAAGCTGAACATAGACATTCCATATGACCCAACTATCACACTGCCTGGAATATACCCTGAGAAAATTAGAACTGAGGCACAAACAGAGATTTGTACATCAATGTTTATAGCAGCGTTATTCACCACCTCAAGAACATGGAAACAGTCCAAATGTCAACCACAATCAAAAGGATTGAGAAATTATGGTACATTCACATAATGGAATGCTATGCAGCACACAGGAGCAATGATTTTGTAAATTACCACCCAACTTGGGAGGGAATGGAGAGCATTATGCTAAGTGAACTAAATGAGTCCCATAAGGACAAATACTATATAAGATCATTACTGTAGAAATAGATAACTAGTAAAAGGTGTGTGAGGATCGGGGGAGAGGGAGAGCAGAGTGGTGAAGATGGGGGGGTAGGGGATCTGGTAATCACAAGGTGGCACAATTTGATGTGTGGAGGGAGAGGTGGGTAAAGGAAATGGAAAAAATCAGGTATGAAAAACAATGTATAGGAAGTTTGTAAGTAAACCAGTATAAAGTAAAAATTTTATTTAAAAAAAGTTTTTTAAAAAAGAAGATGAAGCAAAGAATTATAATGAAATATATAAAGATTTAGAGATCAAAAAACCAAAAGAGAAGAACATGCTCTGTATTTCTCAAACAGAAAAAAGAATTCAAATCCGAGGTTGCAATATTTATTGACTTTTTGACAAAATATTGAGTGACACAAAAAGCTTTAAAGAAAGATTGAAAAATGCACAATCACTCTACCAAAAGAATAGATCCACACACACCATTTCAGGAGGTAGTATACAAGCAAAAACCAATGGTATAAAAGAAGTCCAAGTTGCACTGAAGTTATTAAACATAAGGCTCTGAGGATTGATAGGATTTCAGAGTTTAAAACAAATAAGTGAAGCCCGGGACATTTTCAGGCATTTAAACCAAGAAATTTAAATAGTTATATTGTCAACCAATTAAAATAGATCTATATTTGTTCTCATTCTAAAATAATTAAAAGGTGACCCAATAGAAATAAAAACTATAGAAAACTATTTTTACTATGAAAGAAGTAAAACCTTGATGAAGACTGAAACATTACTAGAAATGTATTGGATAGGGAACTGCCGGAATGTCAAGCTGGACTAAAAAGATGCCGTAGAAAAAAGAGATATCATTGCTATATCAGAAGGATTTTGTCTAAAAGAAGAAAAAATCAAAAGATGTTTACGTTTATTTTAATTAATATCCAAATGAATTCAGTTCTATTCAGAGATTCTCAACAAAGTATGGGTAACATTTCAAAGAATAAAAATTCCAGAACCTTTCATTTTGCTTCTGTAGAGCTTGTTCCTTGACTGAGAACAGTAGTGCAAACAGAACAATGGGATACTACTTATTTATTTACTACAAATTATTTTTTAAATTAGAAAAGTTGTATGTCAGGCTTGTATCGTTTTACAATACCTAATAAGTCTGTTCTGTCATCTGCATAACGCAGATTGTTGATAAATCATCCACTAATCTTGACCCTACATTTCTCCTCATAGAGCCCAGCCTCCCGGATAATCTGTTCTGCATATAGGTTGAAAAGGTATGGAGATAGGATGCATCCCTGGCGTAC
>NW_006401193.1:9621-10580 GCF_000299155.1 Elephantulus edwardii
GGGATGGGAGTGTCAGAGACAGTGCGATTGGCACAGGACAGAGCGGAGTTTAGGGCTGTTGTACATAGGGTTGCTATGAGTCGCAAGCGACTCGAAGGCACATAACAACAATAATAACAACAACAATAAGTCTGTATAACTAGCAAACAATCCAAAAACTTGGATTATATGAAGAAGAATGTGTCAATAGGTTTAGAAGACAGTTCAACATTTTATGACATGTACATTGGCATAACTTAAGGATGTAGCTCTAGAACTATACCTTTAAGGACAGCTTACTTCAACATAAAAAAATAACAATCTTAACAACTAATCAAAATCATGATGAATAGAAAGAAGATTTAAGTTGCCAAAGCTTTACTTGGATCCATAATCATAATCCCATAGAAGCAGCAGTCAAGACATTTAAAAAAAAAGCATTGCACTGACTGGAATAATCTCTATCAAGGACTTCTTTAAAGTGTTACAGGGCAAGAAAGTGACATGAAAAATTAAGGTGTGTCTGAACCAAGCCCATATATTTCTGGTCACCTCATATACATGTAGCAGTTGGACAATGAGACAACATAAAGAAAATCTATGTCTCAAGACCATTGCGGTTTTGACAAAGAATATTGTCAGATACATCTTGTGCTACAAAAAACCCATACAACTATGTCTTGGTAGAAGTGCTAGAATACAACAAGTGTGAATAGTGTGGCTTCATCTCACATATTTTGGCCTTTTTAATAGTAGAGTCCAGTCCCTGGAAAAACACATCAAGAAGGTGAACAAAAGAAAGATCTTCAATTAGCTGTATTGACACAGTGACCTTAACAGTGGGTTTAAGCACAGAAGAGATTTTGTTTTGTTTTGTTTTGCCTAGGGTCACTATTAGTAGGAACCTAATCAATGGCACAAAACAACAACATATTTTTTCCAGGAATATTTATTTTTTTTAAATTTATTTATTTCTTTTT
>NW_006401194.1:0-5265 GCF_000299155.1 Elephantulus edwardii
GGAGGGACAGCACAGGAGAGGAAGACCCTCTATGAGGTGGATTGATTCAGTGACTGGGGTAATGAGGATAGGTGTTTCAGAGACACTAAAATTGGCAAGGTATAGAGCAGAGTTTAGGGTTGTTGTACATAGGGTCGCTATGAGTCCCAGGCGACTGGATGGCACATAACAACAACCCTGTTTTAACAACAACAAAATAAGTTAAAAGTCACAGGACTAATGCTATTTCCCCCCCCCCTCATTGATTATTAAGGCTTCTTTGCATGGTTTCAGATTGAAAATTAGAGCAAAGCAAGGACTGCTTGTACTAAAAATGTACAATAATTACACCAATGCCTTACCCTGAGTTCCCTAGAAAACAGCCTGAGGCAAAGCTTATCTGCTTGAAGTTATCTGATATGAAATCCCAGGGTGTGGTGGTGGTGGTGTTAGGTGCTGTCAAGCGACTATGAACAATAGTCCTATTCTCATCATCTCTGATACACTTGTGCCCATTGATACAGTAATTGTCTTTCTCTCTTTTGCTTATCCTTTATCTTCCCAAGCATGATGTCCTTTCCCAAGGGAGAGCCTCTCCTAGCAACGTGCTCAAATTATATGAAATGAAGATTAGTCATCCTTACTTCCAAGGAGCATTCTGGTTGCACCTTTTCCAAGACATCTGTTTGTTCTTTTGGCAGTCCATGGGATATTCAGTACTCTTCTCCAACACTACATAACAAAGGCATCAATTCTTCTTATGTAATCATTATTCATTACCCAGCTCTCAGAGGACTAACAAATGATAGAAAAGACAATGATCTGAATCAGGTGCACCTTCGTCTTCAAACTAACAGCATTGTTCCTCAGTACTTTGTAGAGATCCTTAACAGCAAACCTAACAAGTACAATATGTCTCCTAATCTCCTGACTGCTATCACCAAGAGTATTGATTGTGGATCCACATAAGATGGAATTGTTGACAATTTCATTTTTTTCTCTATCTATCAGTCTAGTGATGAAGATTTTTGTCTTTTTGATGTTGAGATGTAATACATATTGGATGCTGTAGTCTTTGATCTTCTGCAGCAAATGTTTCAAGCCCTCCCACTTTCAGCAAGCAAGGATGTGTTAGCCACATAATGAGTCTTCCTCTGATCTTGGTGCCACTTTCTTCTTCATAGCATCCAGCTTCTCGAATGATTTGCTCAGCATAAGATTTAATAGGTATACAACTCTGATGTACACATGTCCTGATTTTAAATCATGCAATTTTTCCTTATTCTTTTCAGAAAACAGATTTTTGCTCTCTAGGTTTTGTATTGTCATAATAAGTGTTCTGGGATTCCCATTCTTGCCAATGTTAACCACAGTTTTTTATAATCCATGCAGTCAAATGCCTTTGTATAATCGATAAAACACTAAGAAACATCTGTCTGGTACTCTCTGCTTTCAGCCTGGATGCATCTGACATCAGCAATGATAACCCTAGTGCCATGGACTCTTCTAATACCAACTTGAACTTCTGGTAGCTTTTTATGTACTATTCTACCTTTTTGGGGATGATCATTTTGCTTGACTGTAATATTAATGATATTGTCTGATAATGTCCACATTCCATCGAAATACCTTTCTTGGAAATTGGAACAAATATGGATCTCTTCCAGTCAGCTGGCCAGGCAGCTGTTCTCTAAATTTCCTGCCATAAACATATGAGCATGCCCATGGCTACATCTGTTAGTTGAAACATATCAATTCATATCCCATCCACTCTGGGGGCTTATTTTTGCAGTTGGAAATTCTTTCTTCATTACCATTGGCTCTTGATTATATGGTACTTAAAGAGAGTGAGGGCAAAATTGTCCACTGGTTTTATCAAGCGTCTATAGTCATAAAGAGATTCTTCTGATCACTTTTGACCAACGAAGAATTTGAAATTAGATTGTTGCTACAAAATAAATTTACAAATGTGAGGTCTAGACAATAAGAATCAAGCAGGTTATTTGTGGTTTTCAATGTGATACTTAAATCTTCTGGTTTTGGGAAAAATAATACAATGAGATCCCAAACTTCAGAACATTAACCCCAATCCTTAACTTTCTTCAGTGTAGAATAGTATGAAAATGCAGTTAAGGAAGCCCCAGGGACCTTTTTGTTCTGCCCTAGTCTTCTTCCCTCTGTTGGGTTAATAAGAGCTCAAAGGGAGATGTTTTGAAGTAGGCAAAGGTGTTATTTGTCTTCCTTTTTACCCATAATTTTGCCATTTCCTTTCATGGGGGAAAAAAAGAACAGGGAGAAAAATGTAGTTCCCTGAACATTTTTTCACTTCCATTTTTCTCAGAGAATCTCTGTTTCTCAGGGATTCAACAATAGCAGGACATCTCTCAGCACTATGTAATTCCCTGAAACGAAACCTGTTGCCCTGTGAGTATTTCTTTAGAAGGGAGAGGACACAATAAAACCTAACAGGGGCTGAAATTCAGGAAGGTACTGGATCCTGTAAGCAGAGCCTTAGGAGACTCAGTTTCTGTGGGAACCATCAGCTCTAGGAAAAAAATAGTGGCTCAAACAAGCTCCTAAGTTGTTTTTCCTGCTGTTGTTGGATATAAGTTAAACGGATATAGTGATGCTTCCTAAATTCCTTGAAAACTATGGAGTGGGGTTTTCCAGCAAGAAATTTTTTCCTCTTTTAAGATAATACTGGAGGAAGTCTTAAGCCATGCAATGTTAATTCATTACTGTAAGATACTGAATCAAGAGACTTCATTTTCCATTGCGTGGATCTTATTCCAAGAGGAAAAAAAAAAATCTTAAAAAAGCTGACCAAACATCTCAAACCAGATGTTTTAAGCCTATTTAAAAGATCCCCAAAAGAGGGGAGCTCTGGTGGCCTAGTGGCAAGAAGCTGCAACTACAATCCCAGAGGTGCACGGTTTGAATCCACCAGATGCTCTGCCGGGGAAGGAGGGGCACTCTCCTCCTGTACCAGTCAGATCTGATTTGACGGTACACACACACAAAAATAATAAAATAATTAAAAAAAAAGAAATAAAAAAATAATTAAAAAAAAAGAAATAAAAGATCCCCAAAAGAAGACTTCATTTGGCTCACTGCTTATATATTTCAAGTGTTGCTTAATATCATCACTAATGGATATTATGAGACAAATATATAAGCAATATATATATATATAAATACACATTTTCTTCCTAATTTCCAAGCTTCTAAAGTTAGCACAATCCAGTTGCTAGCTATACATTTATGACTTTCTCGCTAAGGTTCTGGTTGTTGTTGTTTGATGCCGTCGAGTCGTAGACGACTCATAGCGACCCTATGAACAAACGAACGGCCTGAGCACTGTTCGTACATAGAGTTTCCGGAGGCAAACCATTTCGGAAGTGGATGCCGGTTCTGGTAGATGGAAGAAAATGAAAGACAAAATTAAAAATCATTTCAAGAAAGACAGTTTACTGGTCTACTAGAGACTGGAGGAAGCTGTTAGACTGTGATCCTTAGATACCTACCTTTCTGTTCTGATAGCGAACCTACCCTGGGGTTCAGCTTTCATCCAAACAGTAAAGTTACAGTGAACAGTAACACCAGAGAGGAACCAACCCCTAAGAACAGTTTATAATGCAAGACCAAAAGAGCAGCATTTCCTGACAAAGCCCAGAAGACAGAAGGAGTAGTAAAGAAGGATAACTGGCAATTGGGAACCCACGGAAGAAGTGGGAACAGTGCATTGAGGATTATAACCAATGTTATGAAATGAAATGTGAGTAGATTGTTGAATGGAAAACGAACGTGATCTGTAAACTTTCACCCAAACTTTTTTTTCAAGAATGATGTCCTTCCCCCCTCAATGCAATGTCTTTTTATTTCTTAAATTCTTTTTTTAATCTTATTTTATTAATTTTAATGAACATTTACAAAGATTTTTTATTTTCATTCATTCATTGTTGCATTTTTCTCCCTGCCCACCCCTCCTCCCCCAATTCGCTCTTCTCTTTGAAAAGTAAAATTCCTTCATTAGTATACAATCCCCCCATCCCGAGTACACGCCACTATGCATCCTTCGTTCTGGACTCTTGTCATAACCATAATACCCAATCATATATCGCTTTTAACTGTTCTCTCCCTCGTCTGTTTCAATGCAGTATACACAGTCTATACAATTTTTTTCAGTCTTACCCCAACCCTGATGTCAGTTCCGTTCTACAACAGTGGCACTACGCAGTATTTGTCTTTTTGTGACTGAGATATTTCACTCAGCATAATGTCTTCCAGGGTCACCCATTTTGAATAATATTGCATGAGTTCCTTGTTTTTCAATTCAGCATAGTATTCCATTGTGTGGATATACCACAGCTTCTCTATCCATTCTTTTGTTGATGGGCCCTTAGGCTGCTTCCAACTCTTTGCTATTGTAAACAAAGCTGCAATAAACATGGGTGTGCATACATCTGCCTGGGTGGCAATTACAGTTTCTTTAAAGTAGTATATCCCCAGTAGTGGAATTGCTGAGTCAAGTGGTATTTGTAGCGCCATACTGCCTTCCACAGCGGTTGCACCATTTTACACTCCCACCAACACCGAATAAGGTTTCCAGGTTCTCCACAACCTCACCAGCATTTGTTGTTTGCTGTTCTGATAAATTTTACTATTCTTTCTAGGGTGAGATGATATCTCATAGTTGTTTTGATTTGCATCTCTCTTAGAGCTAGGGATTTTGAATGTTCCTTCATGAGTTTGTTGGCCATCTGAATGTCTTCTTTGGTGAAGTGTCCGTTCATATCCTGTGCCCACTTTTCAATTAGGTTATTTACCTTTATCTTGTTGTGGTGCTCGAGTATTTTATAAATTCTAGATATAAGTCCCTTATCAGACATGTCATTACCAAATATTTTTTTTCCCCAGTCTCTGGCTTTCCTTTTTACTCTGTTGGAGAAGTTTCTAGATGTGCATAGGGATTTAATTATTTTTTAAAAAATAATTTTAATGAGCATTTACGGAGATTTTGGATTTCCATTAATTCATTGCTGTACTTCTCTCCCCGCCCAGCCCTCTTCCCCACCCCCAGTTCGCTCCTTTCTTTCAAAAGGAAAAGAAACACTCCTTCCCTGGTACACCATCCCCCCCGCACCCCTCCCACCACCCCAAGTACATTCCACTATGCAACCTTAATTGTGGACTTTTGTGATAACCATAATACCCTATCATACATTGCTTTTAAATTATTCACTCCCTCATCTGTTTCAGTGCAGTATACACAATTTATCCAGTTTT
>NW_006401194.1:5925-6643 GCF_000299155.1 Elephantulus edwardii
AAGTATTTTATAAATCCTGGATATAAGTCTCTTATCAGACATGTCATTACCAAATATTTTTTCCCCAGTCTCTGGCTTTCCTTTTTACTCTGTTGAAGTTTTTAGATGTGCATAGGGATTTAATTCTTAGAAGTTCCCATTCATCTATTTTATCCTCTCCTGGTTGTAGATTTTTCAGGATGGTTGGAAGACTGTTCATGTTGTGGATTAGGACTTCTAGAGTGATTCCAAGCTTTTCTTTAATGAAATGTATAGTCCTTGGCTTTAGTCCTAGATCCATGACCCATTCTGAGTTTTTTGTGTATGGAGTGAGGCGTGGATCTTGCTTGAGTTTTCTACAGGCAGTGTTCCAATTTTTCCAGCACCATTTGTCATTTCCCCACTTACCGGATTTAATCTCTTTGTAAAAAATCAATTGACCATAGGTAGATAGACTGATTTCTGGTTTTCTATTGTATTCCATTGATCTATATCTCTGTCATTATACTGGTACTACACTGTCTTGACCACCATGACAGTGTATTAGGTTTTGAAATCAGGGAATGAGATGCCTCTATCTTATTTGTCTTTTTAAGGAGTGCTTTGCTTATTCGGGGCCTCTTTCCATTCCAAATGAAATTGGAGATTGCCTTTTCCATCTCATTGAAGAATGGAATTAGTATTTGTATTGGGATTGCATTGAATGTGTAAATTGCCTTTGGTAGTATTGCCATTTTCA
>NW_006401194.1:10018-10553 GCF_000299155.1 Elephantulus edwardii
TTAAACCAAATCCACAGGAGCCAAAATATGACTTTGATTTCATACCACCTGAATTTCAGAATCATCTCAGGAACAAGTTTGAGGCCTTGAACACTCAATCATATATCACTTCTAATTTGTTCTTTCCCTCATCTGTTTCAATATACATAATTTATCCAGTTTTTTCTGTCATACCCCCACCCTGATGTCAGACCCATTCCCCAGTTGCACCATGCAGTATTTGTCCCTTTGTGACTGAGATATTTCACTCAGCAAAATGTCCTCCAGGGTGACCCACTTTGAATAATATTTCATGTGTTCCTTGTTTTTCAATGCTGCATAGTATTCCATTGTGTGGATATACCCCAGCTTCTCCATCCATTCGTTTGTTGATGGGCCGTTTGGCTGCTTCCAACTCCTTGCTATTGTAAACAAATCTGCAATAAACATGGGTGTGCATAATATCTGCTTGGATGGCAGACATGGTCTCTCTGGGGTATATTCCCAGTAATGGGATTGCTGGGTCAAATGGTATCTCTATTTGCAATTTTCTGAG
>NW_006401195.1:0-1919 GCF_000299155.1 Elephantulus edwardii
ATATTCAGTACTCTACCACAACGATGCAAAGGCATTGAGTTATCCTTATTCATTATCCAACTTTCATATTTTTGTTACTGTTGTTATTGTGGACCATAGAGTAAGAACTAACTAATAGCTGATCCTCCAGTGGGTTTTCAGAATCTGTTAATTGCTTGGAAGGAGATTTTCCATCCTTCTTTTATGGGTTGTATATATATTATTGTTGTTGATTGCATTTGAGTTAACCATGATTCATAGCAACCCTATGAACAAAAGGCCTGAAGCCCCTCAATAACTATCAACATTTACCAAAGTTCATAGGTTTCTGGAGGCATGTTGTTTATGAAGTGGTTGCTACTCCTGCTTCCAAACCTGTCATAGAATGTTATTGATTGAGTTACCTGCAATGCATAACGACCCTATGTATAGCAGCTCTGAACCCGTCCCTGTCCTGAGCCAGTCTCACTAATTCTGACACACCAACCCCCATTACCCCAGTCATTGTATCAATCTATCTTATCCGAGTCTCCCTCTCCTGCGCTGTCTGTCCACCTTTCTGAGTAAGATGTCCCTCTCCAAGGACTGATCTCTCCTGGCCATGTAGAGACAAGTAACATGGTCAGATATATAGGAAGTAATTAAAAGGACCATAGCTTGGATCAAGGGAACCTTATTTTTAAACTGGTATTCTTGCTTTTCAGCACTTTGGAGTGGTCCTTGACAGCAGCTTTTCTCATTGTAATACATTTTTAAAAAAAAATTTTTAGTTTTGTTTCCATGGGTGTTGAGGTTATTAATTTAAGCATTTCAATGTACTCTCAACAAGCCAAGCTGTTCAAGTTTCTAGATGAAGCCTTTTAACAACTTTTAATTATTAATTGGGTGAAAGTTTAGAGAGTAAATCAATATTCCATTCAACAATCCATAGACATATTGTTTTGTAACATTCATTGCAGCTCCCATAGTATACTATCCCTCATCCCACTTCCTTCCTGTGCTTCTTGCTCCTATGACTCCCTCTTTCCTAATCTTTCCTGCATTCTGAACTTGGGCAAATGTTGCCCATCTAATCTTGAATGGTTATTGTTTTGTGTAGTGTTTGTCTTCCTCATATTGTTGTTCATCTTTTAGACATGTCGGGGTTTTTTTGTTTTGTTTTGTTTTTTTGGTTTTTTTTCTGAAAATTGACCCTTGGGGCTGATTTAATTTCTACACTGGAAGGATGACTATGCTGGCTACAATCTTGGGAGTTCCACGAGTCTGTGTCAAACCAGTAAGTTTAGTAGTTTCTGTGTCACTTGGGATCTTATTCCACATTTCTTGCCATTCTATCCAGGACCTTCTAATGTAATATGTTTCAGTGTGGTGGGTAGTGTTAGTTGGGCACTATTGAGGTCTTCTGGTCCTAAAGTCATGCCGGCCAAGGTTTGCATGGTATTTTAGTCCTTTGGACAAGTATTTCCATACATCTTTGATTGTCTTCATTTTTTTTGCCCCAGCTGAAGAAAGAAACATCAATAGTTATATAGCCACTTGAAATACTTTTTAATTTAATATTGGTTTGTATACAAAATTAAGATACATTGTGTTTTAATCATAAACATTGTTTCATACTCACTCAGCATATTTTAAGCTCAAGGATCTGAAGAACAAATTCAAACCTCCAGTTGCTATAATCAAGGATGCTTTGGACAGAATGTTAAATGATCCAGGAAGTATTAAAAGAAGATGGAAAGAATATACAGAGTCACTCTATCAAAAGGAATTGGAAGACACAGAAGAATTTCATGAAACAACATATGAGCAAGAGCCTATGGTGATGAAAGAAGTTCAGGCTGCTTTGAAGGATATGGCAAAAAATAAGGCTCCAGGAATAGATGGTATACCAATTGACATATTTCAGTTAACAGATGCTGCCATGGACGTGCTTACCAAAT
>NW_006401195.1:2019-2568 GCF_000299155.1 Elephantulus edwardii
TGTTTTGTTTTTCTGAAAATTGAGCCTTGGGGTTGATTTCATTTCTACACTTGAAGGATGACTATGCTGGCTACAGTCTTGGGACTTCCACAAGTCTGTATCAAACAAGTAAGTTTAGTAGTTTCTGTGTCACTTGGGCTCTTATTCCACATTTCTTGCCATTCTATCCAGGATGTTCTAATGTAATATGTTTCAGTGTGGTGGGTAGTTTTAGTTGGGCACTATTGAGGTCTTCTGGTCCTAAAGTCATGCCGGCCAAGGTTTGTATGGTATTTTAGTCCTTTGGGCAACTATTACCATACACCTTTGATTTTCTTCTTTTTTTTTTTTTTTTGCCCCAGCTAAAGAAAGAAACATCAATAGTTATATAGCCACTTGAAATATTTCTTTAATTTAATATTGGTTTGTATACAAAATTAAGATACATTGTGTTTTATTCATAAACATTGTTTCAAATTCGCTCAGCATATCTTAAGCTCAAGGAACTGAAGAACAAATTCAAACCTCGAGTTGCTATAATCAAGGATGCTTTCGGCAGAATGTTAAATG
>NW_006401195.1:3336-3827 GCF_000299155.1 Elephantulus edwardii
TGGAGGAACAGCGCAGGAGAGGAAGGCCCTCTGTGAGGTGGATTGATTCAGTGATTGGGATAATCGGGATGGGAGTGTTGGAGATAGTGCGATTGGCACAGGACAGAGCGGAGTTTAGGACTGTTGTACATAGAAGGGTCGCTATGAGTTGCAGGCGACTCGACGGCACATAACAACAACAACAACAACAACAACAACATATTGTTTTATGGGAAGACAATGCTAAATATTTGTAATAAACCCTGTTAGATATAAAAAAGAGTGTGTGAGGGTATGTGGGAGAGAAACAAAGAAAGAAATTAGTCCCAAGAAACGAACAAGCTTTTATTGCATGGTCTGAGAGGACGCCAAATGACCCAGCCACATGGCATGCAGACAGGATCCGAATGGCACATGAGCAGTTTGGGCAGTTTCCTTTTTATAGGGTTCCTGAGGAGGACTAAGATGGCTGTTGTTGTTGTGTGCCGTCGAGTCATTTGCAACTCATAGTG
>NW_006401195.1:4165-5465 GCF_000299155.1 Elephantulus edwardii
TTATTAAGTTTCTTGGTAACATTTAAATGCTAAGTAATTTCACTTGAAATTAATAATTTCTAGCATTTCTTGAAAAATAATTTTAAAGGCTAATAGATAAATGACTAACCATGGTATTTTCAATTGCTTCATATGCATATCAAAGCTAGACAGTGAATAAGGAAGACTGAAGAAAAATTGATGTTTTTGAATTGTGTTTGTTTATCATGAACTGCCAAAAGCATAAATAGATCTCTATTTTTTATTGTGACTTTTGTTAAGTCCATAAATTATTGCCCAAAAGACCACTGACTCATGTATGTAAATAGCAAGAGAGCTTTATTTTGCATAACAAACTGCAGCATATGGGGGTCTACCATTCAATAGAAATGGCGACCCCAGGTGAGGGCACACAGGCCTTTTTATCGGTTGAAATGAGGCTGTTTGACCAGGGTGAGGTAATTGGGAACATGATTGGTAGACAAGGGGAACAGTTACATGGGTCGGTTTATGACTGGCAGCCAACAGCCACAGTCTTGTGTCACATACTTGTGTCACATACCCACATTCTTGTGTCACATACTTTAAACCTCAGGATAAGTCACTCATGCAATTATAAACCTTACAAGGACATCAGGCACATATGGCTAACTTTGAAATAAGATCTTCCCAGTATCCCTGTGGTTATCTTGTGGTTGCTCTCTCCTGATTGGCTGCCTTTGGGGTGGAGAATTTTTATGGCCTGTTCCTGGAATTGATGACATTTTAGAGTTAGGCCTAGGTCAGTCTTACGAGGGAGGCTCAGCATAAAATGGAGTCTGTACAGTCCTCTCAGTTTTAACAAATGTTTACAGAAATGTTGGGTTTTCATTCATTCACTGTTGCACATTTTTTTCTACCCTCCCCCTCCCCAGTTCACTTTGTAATGCACCTCTTGTTCTAGATTGTTAATTGTTAATACATATACTTCTTAATTATACAAAGTTCATACAATCCGTCCTCTCATCTGTGCCAATGCAGTGTTTATTATGCAGAATTTGTCTTTTTGTGACTAGTTATTTCACTCAGTATAATGTCTTCCAGGCAAAAGGTGGGTGATTTTAATCTGTGACCCTTAGGCCTGGTTTTAATTGTTTTTGGTCAAACATTCCTTGTATAGCACTGGTCTATCCATTTACTGTACAGAGGTAAATCATGGTTGCTGTGATGCTAAACACTGATATGAAAAATGTCATAATGATTACCCATGGTGGACAGTGTTTGGTGGAGTTCTCTGATTAAAACAAGCTTGGAAGCAGGAGTGGCATTCACTTCTGAAATA
>NW_006401195.1:6500-8161 GCF_000299155.1 Elephantulus edwardii
GAATGTTGTGAAGTGTTGGTTTTGCTTACACTTTAAGCAGGTGCCTTTCCAATTATGCCTGTACCATTTTTTAAAGACGTTGTCATTTCCTTACTTAATTGATTTTGTCTTCTTTTAAAAAATCAGTTGACTATGGGTAGATAAGTTGATTTCTGGGTTCTCAGTCTATTCCATTAATCTATGTGTTTTTTGCTGTACCAGAACCAGGCTGTCTTGACCACTGTGCCTCTGTAGTAGTATTTGAGATCAGAGAGTATAATGCCTCCTATATTGTTTCCCTATTTCAGTACTCTTTTACTTATTTGATCTCCTTCCATTCCAGGCATACTGGAAGTTTGTTGTGTTGGTATTTTTTGTTGTTGTTTGTTGAAGAATGGAATTAGTATTTTTGCTGGGATTGCATTGAACTTTCAGATACTTTTGGAAGCATTGTTATTTTCACAATAGTGGGTCTCCCTATCCATGAGCAAGGTGCATTCTTTAATTTTCTAAGTCCCTTGTTTCTTGCACTAATGTTTTTTTTTTAATTTTTTTTGTTCCCATTCCCAAGAAATGTGATCCAACTGAATGTGGAAACTTTCAAACACTATAATTAATATCAAATGAAAACAAAATACTGCTGAAAATAGTTAAAAAATTGATAGGAAACTTCCAGAAGTTCAAGCAGGATTTAGAAGAGACTGTGGCACAAGGGATGTCATTGCTAATGTCAGATGGATCCTGACTGAAATAAGGAATACCAGAAGAATGTCTACTTTTGCTTTATTGACTAAGCAAAGGCATTTGACTGTGTGGATCATAATAAGTTGTGGCTGACGTTGAGAAGAATGGGAGTCCCAGAGCACTTAATTGTGCTCATGTGAAAACTATATCTGGACCAAGAGGCTGTTTTACAGAGTAGGGGAATACTACTTGCAAACTGAAAAATGAGAGCATCAGGATTGTATTCTCTCTCCACACCTATTTAATCTGTATGCTAAGCAAATTATTTGAGAAGCTGCACTCTCTGAAGAGGAGTGTGGCATCAGGATTGGAGGGAAACTCATAAATAACCTGTTTTATGCAGATGACAAAGCCTTGCTTGCTGAAAGTGAGAAGGACTTAAAGCACTTGTTAGAGAAGATCAAGAAATACAGCCATCTGCATGAATTGCTTCTCAATATCAAGAAAATAAAGATCCTTACCACTGGACCAATAAGCAATATCATGATGGATAGAGAGAGGATTGAAACTGTCAACAACTTCATCTTGCTTGGATGCACAATTAATAAATACCCTTGGTATCAGCAATCAGGAAATAAGGAGACACATTGTACTCGGGAAATCTGCCGGTAGGACCTCTTCAAATTACTGATGAGTAATGATATCAGTCTGAGGACTAAGATATCTCTGATTCAGGCAATAATCTTTTCAATCACTTGCTGTGCATCTGAGAACTGGACAATCAATAAGGGTGACAGAGAAAGAATTAACACCTTTGAGTTCTAATGAGCACTGAACATCCAGAAGAGCCAGAGTGTTCTTTGGAGGCAGGAATGAGGAGGTTTTACCTCACATACTTTGGGCATGTTGCTAGGAGGGGCTATTTCTTGGATAGAGACATGATACTGGCAAGGGCAGAGGTTGGTGGAGAGGAAGATCTTCAACCAAGTGGATTGACA
>NW_006401195.1:11686-12238 GCF_000299155.1 Elephantulus edwardii
TGCTAATGAGTGCAATAAGGCAAGAGAAGGAAGTAAGAGAGCACCAAAATTGGCAAAGTAGATGTAAACATATCTCTACATGCAGATGTGATAGTATACTTGATTTTAGGAGCTGTCATGTTGAGTTCAACTCATAGCAACACTATGAACAACAGATCTGAACCTGGTCCAGACCTTTGCTATCCTCACAATCTCTTACACACTTGAGCTCATTGATGCAGCTATTATGTCAATCTACCTACTTGACAGTCTTCCTCTCTTCCCCCATATCTACTTTTCTGTTGTTTGTTGTTAATGTGCCATCGAGTCACTTGCAACTCATAGTAACCCTATGTACAAGAGCCCTAAACGCCATTATATCCTGTGCCAACCTTGCCATCTCAAACACACTCATTCCCACGAATCCACTCCCACTCACAGAATCGATCCATATCATCGAGGGTCTTCCTCTCATTCACCATCCCTCCACTCTACCAAACATGATGTCCCTCTCCAAGGACCAGTCCCTCCTTGCAACATGCCTAAAGTATGTCAGGAGAAGCTTCAGAATCC
>NW_006401196.1:0-10477 GCF_000299155.1 Elephantulus edwardii
TGGTCAACTACGTCCAATAGATTTCTTGCTGAGTCTTTAGGGTTTTCTAGGTATACTATCATATCATCTGCATAGAGAGATAATTTTACCACCTCTTTGTCAATTTGGATACCTCTTATTTCCTTCTCTTGTCTTATTGCTATTGCTAAGACTTCCAATACAATTAAAATATTGAATAAGAGATGTGAGAGTGGGCATCCTTGCCTAGTTCCTATTCTTAAAGGGAATGCCTTTAACCTCTCTCCACTGAGAATGATGTTGGCTCTCGGGTTTGCATAAATACTTTTTATTATGTTGAAGAAATTCCCCTCTAATCTTATTTTGTTGAGTGTTTTAATCAGTTGGATTTTGTCAAAGGCCTTTTCTGCATCAATTGATAGGATCATGTGGTTCTTTTCCTTTGCTTGGAATACATTGATTTGTAATACAAATCTTTGGAATATCCAATGGAAATGGATTGGCTGCATTGTGAAGGATATGATCAAGACTTTTTTTCAGAAGCCACAAAATACTCCAGAACAGTTTCATATCTTTTGGCTATCCATAACTCCTGGAGGGCGTCTACCACCTCTAGAAAAACAAACAAACAAATAAGCAAACAGTGCTGCAGTACCCCCCAGGGGTCTGCTTGGGCTCACCTGAGTGATAGAAGTTTTCAGACTCACAAATTTCCAAGTTTGGTATCAAATTCACTTATAGTTAAGGCGCTGTCTTAGTTATTTAGTGCTATGATGACAGAAATATTATAAGTGGATGGTTTTTAAAAATAGAAATATATTTTCTAATGTGTTTGAGAGCCTGAATTCAAGGTGTCTGCTGTGGGGTAAGGTTTCTCTCTTTGTTGGCTCCACAGGCAGCTCTTGTGTCTTTTCAGCATCTGTGGACTCAGTGATCCTTTGACATCTCTCCTTTCTTGGCATCTCTCTTCCTCTGGATTGAGGAGACTTTTGGTACAGGGATTCTGGGTCCAAAAGACACATTCTGTTCCTGGCTCTTCTTTCTCGATAGTAGCCAGGTCTCTCCCTCTCTGCTACTTCTCCCTCCTTTTATCTCTTATAAGAAAAAAGATGAAACCAGCCACAATCCAGGGAAACTCGCCTGATGTTGAATCAGTGATCTGTAAGGTGTCAGGATGTGACATTTCACTCTAATTCCCTTATAATGTATTCATTACATCCAAGGGGATGGTTATATCATTATTCAACTGCCAAATGTATCGCTACAGAACTGCCAAATGACTGAGAATCCTGCCCCAGCCAAGTTGACACATACTCTTGGGAGACACAATTCTTTCTATAGACAGATGGGCTGCATCGCTTGCCAGAAGGGCAGAAACAGGTGTTGCCCAACTGTGGAGGTCTCGGCAGCTGTCCTTGTGACACAGGCCAGGGGCAAGGAGACAGATCTGCATCAGACAGGTAAGGAAGCTGCCTGGCAGAATCTGAAGGAGACATGCCTGTTACAAGAGTCAGGGAGATCAGAGCTGTGGTTTCCTATCAAGTATTTGTAGTTCTCACAGCCTAGATGCAGTTTATTGATTAAAGTTCATTTCTACTGCAAGTAATGTGGCCTAGCTACTTTTATAATGTTGCCCAAGGAAACATGAAAGTTAGCGTAAGGTCATACTTTCATGGAGAAGAGAAAAAGGTTATGTTAATTTTTCAAATAATGTACTAAGCAATTGCATAATAGATTCTTCACCTAATTCTTAAAAAATACAACCAGAAGTATTTCTTCTTAAAATATAGCCACCACAAACTCGTTTTGTTCACTTGAATTGTGTTCATTTTCATTCATAACTGCTTGTGATTAATACTCTGTTTGCAAATTTTATTAAGGCGTGTCTGAGAGATGGATAGTCAGGATAGCTCTATCAATGTCCTGTTTCTTTTTGTGCTATCGACAGCAGAGATAGTAGGCACACTATCAGAGCATTACCCAATGGAGATTTCTGAGAGTTCTATCATCACATTTAGATAAGGACTTGTGTCCACCTAGAGGAGCTTTGGTGGCCTATTGTTGGGAATTTGTATGGCTAACACAAAGGGACAAGGCTCACATCCACTAGCTGCACCACAGGAGTAAAATAGGCAATCTCTGATGCAATTTACAGTCTCTGAAAACCACTGGAGGGTTGGTCAGCTATGAGTCAGTTCCACCCCAGCTGTAGTAAGGTGTTGTGTCCATCTGACAACCCCAAACACAGAAGTTCTAGTAAAGGTGCCTGAATTATAGTTCCTTATTGCTATGTTGAAAACCTGCTGTCAGGGACCTCTCCAGAGTACTGAAAACCAACGATGTCAGTCTAAAGACTAAGGTGCCCCCAATCCAGGCCATGGGCTTCACAATTACCTGCTATGCATCAGAGAGTTGGACAGTGACTAAGGATGACAGAAGAAGAATCGAAGCCTACAAATTGTAGTGCTGAAGAAGAGTCTTGAACATACCATGGACAGCCAAGAAAACAAATAGGTCTGCCTTGGAGAAAGTGAAACCAAGTTTCTCCTTGGAGGCTAGGATTTTGAAGCTCCATCTCACATATTTGGGCACGTGGCCGGGAGAGACTGGTCCTTGGAGAAGGGCTTCATGCTCAGAAGGGTGGAGGGATGGCACAGGAGAGGAAGCCCCAGATGAGATGGACTGATACAGGGACTGGGGCAATGGGGATAGGTGTGTTGGAATCAGTGAGCCTGGCTCAGGACAGGGCAGGCTCCAGAACTGCTGCACATAGAATCACTATGGTCACAGGCAACTCGACAGCACATAACAACAACAATTACTATGTTGGGTGGTGTTCCTCTTCCTGGTTTCTGTTGTTCCTGGAAGATCTATAGTTGAGAATGCTGTTGGGTGTCACCTACTCACAGTGACCCTGTGAACCTTGCCCTCCTCTGCACCATCCTCATGACCTCGTCATGTTCTGGTCTATTGTTACAGTCACTGTGCCAGTCTACCTCACTGCGGTGAGAATGGTTGATAATTTATTCAACAGCTACTCAACAGATATTTTAGAGTGTATACTATGTGCTAGATGAGAGGGCTCCATTAGAGAGTGACCACAATCTCGGCCCTGAAGGAACTTCTGTAAGCAGGGAGACCAGAATGCAAGCAGTTGTGATACAGCTACAGAGTGTTTCAACAAGGACCCGTGCAGGCTGCTCTGAGCACCCAGCTCTCTCTGATCCTCAAGGAAGGCTCTCTTGTCTCAACTACTTGTACTGTGGTTCTTTTCCACTCTCATGAGTTGAATTGTGTTCTACAAAATGATGCGTATTAGGTTAGCTGAGCCACGATTCTCTGTTTGGGGACGGGATGATGTGATGTGGCAGTTAGGTAGTGACCCCAGAATCTGATAAACCATCACTTGTGAAAGGACTGCAGGTGAACTGCAACACCCTGTGTGTGCTCACAGCCCTGGTCTGGTTGGTGTAAAGAGGGTTGGTTCCTGTGGAGTGTGTGACCTGCAGTCCATTTTCTTTCACAGGAGAAAAGAGGATAGAAAAAGGGTGACTTGCTACTACAAAGAAAGCAAAGCTGAGAATGGAGTGTGCCCTTTAGATCCAAGTCTCTGCTGAGAAACTCCTAGAACGAGGAATTGCATAAAGAGAAGGCCTCCCCCTAGGACCAGCACCCTGGCTTCAGCGAACGTCTAATCTCCTAAATTGTGAACGAATGAAGTTTGGTAAAGTCATTCACTTGCTGTATCTTTGTATTGGCAGCACTAGAAATCTAAGACACCATCCTCTCATCCAGTAAACTTCTGGCCTTAGGATACTGTTGGCAAAGTTTAGACAGTTTATAAAAGTTCCTGCATTTCTCAAACATGGTGACTTTCAATTCTAACAATGTTCAAATTAACTGTTTTGATCAGGTATATAAAATGCTATAAATATTTCTCCCACAACTCATCTGGTCTTCACTCATTAGTGTTCAAGGCCTCAAACCTGTTTCTGAGATGGTTCTGAAATTCAGGTGGGATAGACTCAAAGTAATATTTTGGTTCCCATGGATTTGGTTTAATTTTCCTCAGCTTCAGCTTGAACTTGCATATGAGTAGCTGGCGGTCTATTCCACAATCAGCTCCTGGCCTAGTTTTCACAGCTGATATTGAGCTTCTCCAGCGGTTCTTTCCACAGATATAATAGATCTGATTCCTATGCATACTATCAGGTGAAATCCATGTATATAACCTGCGTTTATGTCTCTTAAAAATGTATTTGCTCTGAATAAGTCATTGTGCAAAATTCAATCATTCTTTCTCCAGCTCCATTTCTGTCACTGAGTCCATGTTTTTCAACTACTGAATCTTCTTCTCTCTTCCCAACTTTTGCATTCTAGTCACCCATTATTATCAATGATGTTGATTGCATATTCGATCAATCTCCAACTGTAAAAGCTGGTAAAAATCTTCTATTTCCTCTTCCTTGGCTCTGGTTGTTGGTGCATATATCTGAATGGTAGTGGTATTCACTGGACTTGAGTGAAGACCAGATGAGTTGTGGGAGGATATCAAGAGTATCATCCAGGAAGAGTGCAAACAGTCATTGAAAGACAAAAGAGGAAGAGAACACGAAAATGGATGTCAGAAGAGACTCTGAAAATTGCACTGGAGCACAGAGAAGCCAAAGCAGAAGGAAGAATTAAAGATACTAAAGAGTTGAACAGAAGATTTCAAAAGGCAGCACGGATGACAAAGTAAAATGTTACAATGAAAAGTGCAAAGAGTTGGAGTCAGAAAATCAAAAGGGCCGAACTCAGCATTTCTTAAGCTCAAGGAACTGACGAACAAATTCAAACCTCGAGTTGCTTTAATCAAGGATGCTTTAGGCAGAATATTAAATGATCCAGGAAGTATTAAAAGAAGATGGAAAGAATATACTGAGTCACTGTATTGAAAGGACATGGCAGACACAGAAGAATTTCATGAAACAACATATAAACAAGAGCCTATGGTGATGAAGGAAGAAGATCAGGCTGCTTTGAAGGAAATGGCAAAAAATAAGGCCCCAGGAATAGATGGTATACCAATTGACATATTTCAGCTAACAGATGCTGCCCTGGACGTGCTTACCAAGTTGTGCCAAAAAATCTGCAAAACGACCACATGGACAACTGACTGAAGAGATCTATATTTATTCCCATTCCAAAGAAGGGTGACCCAGCAGAGTGTAGAAACTATAGAACAATATCACAGATTTCACATGCAAGCAAGAATCTACTGAAGATTATCCAAAAATGACTGGAACAGCACATCAGCAGAGAACTGCCAAAAGTCTAAGCTGAGATTAGAAGGGGTCGTGGTACTAGGGATATTGTAGCTAATGTTAGATGGATCTTAGCTGAAAGCAGGGAGTAAAGAGGAATGTATATCTGTGTTTCATTGATTATGCAAAGGCGTTTGACTGTGTGGACCATAACAACTGTGGCTGACTCTGAGAAGAAAGGGAATCCCAGAACACTTGACCATGCTAATGAGAAACCTTTACTTGGACCAAGAGGCAGTTGTCAGAACAGAGCAAGGAAACACTACATGGTTCAAAATTGGGAAGGGCATATGCCAGGGATGCGTCCTGTCTCCATACCTTTTCAACCTGTATGCAGAACATATTATCCGGGAGGCTGGGCTCTATGAGGAGAAATATGGGGTCAAGATTGGAGGAAGATCTATCAACAATCTGCATTATGCAGATGACACAACCCTCCTTGCTGAAACTGAGGAGGACCTGAAGCACCGGCTGCAGAGGGTCAAGGACTGCAGCCTCCAATATGGATTGAGGCTCAATGTCAAGAAGACAAAGATTTTCACCACTAGACCAATTGGCAGCATCAGGATGGATGGTGAAGAGATTGAGATTGTTCACAGCTTTAGTTTGCTTGGCTCCATAGTCAACACTCTTGGCACCAGTAGCCAGGAAACCAAAAAGCATATTGTAATGAGAAAGTTTGCTGTTAGGGACCTCTCCAAAGTACTGAAGAGCAATGGTGTCTCTCTGGAGACTAAGGTGCATCTGATACAGGCCATGGTCTTTGCTATCACTTGTTATGCATCAGAGAGTTGGACAATGACTAAGGAGTATGATAGAAGGACAATTGATGCTTTTGAGCTGCGGTGCTGGAGAAGAGTACTGAGAATACCATGTACTGCTAGGAAAACAAACAGATTCATCCTGGAAAGGGTTAAACCAGGCGGCTCCCTGGAGGCAAGGATTCTGAAGCTCCGTCTAACATAGTTTGGACATGTTGTAAGGAGAGGAACATCATGCTTGGTAGGGTGGAGGGACAGTGCAGGGGGGGAAGGCCCTCTATGAGGTGGATTGATTCAGTGACTGGAGTGATCGGGATGGGTGTATCGGAGACAGTGTGACTTGCACAAGACAGAGCAGAGTTTAGGTCTGTTGTATATAGGTTCACTATGAGTTGCAAGTGACTCGACGGCACATAACAACAAAAACAACATAAATATTTCTGAATATCATTTACTTTATGCAGAGGATATTACATTTTCTTATTACACACATACTCTCTCATTCTCTCTCTCACATGACCTGTAATGTAGTCCAGCATAATAAGACTGGAAAGGAAATGTGGAGGAGCCTGTTATGTCTAGGTTGGGTGCTGGCTGATCTTGTGAACTAGCTAATAGACTAAAACAGGCTAGATATCAGATACAATTTTTTTTATGTACCATTGAGTTAAAAGCAACCCATAGCTGACCCTCCAGCTGGTTTTTTGAAGCAGTAAATGACTCAGGAAGAGATTGCCCATCTTTCTCCTGTGGAACAGCTGGAAGATTTGAATTGTGGGTCCTCTGGTTGGCAGTGAAACTCCTTACCACAAGACCACCAGAGCTCCTTAGATATGAGATAGAACCATTAAACCAAAGGATTTGACAATAAAAGGGACCTCAGAGATTGTTCATGCCAATTCCCTTCAATAGGAAGATGAAATGACTAGTTTCTATTTTCCATACAACTAATTAAAGATCAGAAGCCAGGCTCTGCTGTCCCAGACCAGAGTTCTTTCTTCTGTGCAGTGCTGATAACACACAAGCAGGTTTGGGCAGGCAGAAAAAACCAGCCATAGACAGTATTTGTTCTCTTGAATACTCAACAGCTCAGAACAATATCCCATGTGGTGGAGTATGGCTGTGTGACAGTGACTTGTATTTTTGTAAAGAAGAAGCAGAATCAGCATTGGGGAGTTGATTTAATTTCATTGTCTTGTCATATCTACACATCTCTAAGGTAAACAATGCAAACTACCCTTTACACAGACACATACACACAAATAAAGGCAAATATAATTTTTTCTATTTAATATGTATAGATTGTATTTTAAGGTATTCGTTTTATCTATATTTTAATGTATTCATTTTATTTATAAAACTTGAAAAATAAAATATATGCAACATAGTCTTGAGATCCTTTTGCCAACCTCTTTGCCAGTTTTAACATGATTCAGGGTATTTGACAAGGATAATTTTATTTGAAACTGAATACCACATGGTTTTAAGCCAACAGCCCACATAATATTATTACATGTGAGTAAAAATGTATTTTAAGAATTTCTTGACTCAGTGGATTTTAATAACTCTGCTGCAAAAATCCAGTTTTATTTAAAAGTCTATATATTAGAGGTAAGTCGTGGTTGCTGTGATGCTAAACACTGTGACACTGATATGCCAAATGTGATAATGTTTACCTATGGTGGACAGTGTTTGGTGGAGCTTCCCAATTAAAACAAGCTTGGAAGCAGGAGTGCTATACACTTCTGAAATGGCTTGCCTCCGGAAACTCTCTGAACATGGACACATGACCAAAGTTATACAAGTGTTCAGGTCTTTCGTTCATAGGGTCACTATGAGTTGTCTACGACTCAACAACAACAATATAATGGTATAGTACACTGCCTATTGAACCAGTGGTAAGAATCTCTGTTTTCTTGATATTGAGATACAATCAATACTGAAGGCTGCATTCCTTGATCTTCTGCAACAAGTGCTTCAAATCCTCATCACTTTCAGCAAACAGGGCTGTGTCATCTGTATAACGCAAATATTGATGAGTCTCCCTCCAATCCTGATGCCACACTCCTCTTTGTAGGGTCCAGCTTCTCAGATAATTTGCTCAGCACATAGATTGAACAGGTGTGGAGACAGAAGACATTCCTGACGCACTCCTTTCCCAATTCCAAACCATGCAGTGCTCCCCTGCTCCCTTCTCACAACAGCCTCCTGGTTCAGATATAGGTTCCTCTGGAGCACAATCAAGTGCTCTGGGATTCCCATTCTTCTCAATGTTAGTCACAACGTGTCATGATCCACACAGTCAAATGCCTTTGCACAGTCAATAAAGTACAAATAGACATTCTTATGATAATCCTAACTTTCAGCCAGGATCCATCTGACATCAGTAGTGACGTCCCCGGTGCCACGGCCTCTTCTAAATCCTGCTTGAACTTCTGGCAATTCCCTATATATGTACTGTTCTAGCCATTTTAGAATGATCTTCAGCAGTATTTTGCTAGCATGTGATATCAATGATATTGTTTAATAATTTCCACACTCAGTTTGATCACCCTTCTTGGGAACAGGAACAAATATAGAACGTTTCCAATCCATTGGCCAGACAGCTGTCCTCTAAATTTCCTGGCATAGATTGGTAAAGATTCTTTCCACTAGACCAATGGTCAGTATCATGATGGATAGAAAGGAGATTGAAACTGTCAACAGCTTTATCTTGCTTGGATTCACAATTAACACCCTTGGTATGAGCAGTCAGGAAATAAGGAAACACATTGCAGTGGGAAAATATGCAGTTAGGGACCTTTCCAAATTAATGAGGAGTAGTGATGTTAGTTTGAGGACTAAGGTGTGCCTGATTCAGGCCATAGTCTTTCTGATCACTTGCTATGCCCCTAGAGCAGGATAAAGAATAGGGATGACAGAAGAATTGATGTCTTTTAGCTGTGGTGTTGGAAAAGAACACTGAATATTCCATGGATGGCTAAAAGAACAAACAAATGTATCTTGGAGAGGGTGCAGCCAGAGTGCTCTTTGGAGCCAAATATGACCAGGCTTTGCCTCACACACATACTTTGGGCATGCTGCTAGAAGGGGATATTCCTTGGAGAGGGACATGATGCTGGGAAGGGTGTAGGGTCAGCAAAGGAGAGAAAAACCCTCTCCCAGGTGAACTGGCACAGACTGCCACAATGGGCTCTAATGTGTCAAGAAGTGGCACACAATAGGACAGGGTTCTGATCCACCGTTCACTGGGTGGCTATGAGGCGCACTTGACTTGACGGCACCTAACAACAACAACCATCATACTGACCCTGCAAACAAGAGATCAGAACCTTCATCTATATCCTGTACCATCCTCATTTTCTCTGATACGTTCAAACACATTGTTACAATCACTGTGTCAGTCCATCTTGTTAAAGCTCTTCCTTTCTTTTTGACTTTCCACCTCTCTCAGTATGATTATTTTCTTTCCAATTACTGGCATTTCCTAACAACATGCCCAAAGTATGAGAGACAAAGTTTCACTATCTTTGCCCCTAAGGAGCACCATGGTTGCACTTCCTCCAAGACAAACTTGTTTGCTCTTTTGGCAGTCCATGGGATATTCCCTACTCATCTCCAACACTACAACTCAAAGGCATTATTTCTTCTTCTGTCATCATTATTCATTGTTCAAATTTCATATGCAAAGTAACTGAAAAATGATGGCTTAAATGAGGTGCACCTTAGTCTTTAAACTGACATCATTGCTCTGGCACATATTGAAGAGGTCTTTGTGGTTTTCCTCCCCTTCTTGTTGTGTACCATTGAATTGGATCCAACTGGCACAGGAGAAGATTGGCCCCCTTCTCCAGCAGAGCATTGGTGGATTCAAACTGTGCTTTTGGGATTCCAATGTAGCTTCTTGCCATGAGGCCACCAGAGCCCCCTTATTGGAGAGGTCTTTGACAGCATATTTTTCTAATGCAATATGTCTTTTGATTTCAGGACTGCTGCTACCATGGATGCTGTCTGTGGGTTCAAGTAAAATGAAATCACTGCCAAGAAATTTTGAAGACATGTCAATTAACTGGAAGAAATCTGTATTTGTTCCAATCCTAAAAAAGGTAATTCAACAGAATATGGATATTATGTTGTTGTTGTTATGTGCCGTCAAGTCGCTTGCGACTCATAGCAAACCTATGTACAACAGCCCTAAACCCTGCTCTGTCCTGTGCCAATCCCACTGTCTCTGACACACCCATCCCAATCACCCCAGTCACTAAATCAATCCACCTTATAGAGGGCTTTCCCCTCCTGTGCTGCCCCTCTACCCTACCAAGCATGATGTCCCTCTCCAAGGACCAGTACCTCCTTATAACATGTCCAAAGTATGTCAGACGAAGCCTCAGAATCCTTGCCTCCAGGGAGCCGCCTGGTTTAACCCTTTTCAGGATGAATCTGTTTGTTTTC
>NW_006401197.1:0-10464 GCF_000299155.1 Elephantulus edwardii
AGAGACACAAAAGACCTGTACAAAGAAAATTACAAAACATTACTTCAAAAAAGCAAAAAGGGACCTCCCATCCAGATATGCAGCTTCAGGAGCCAAGTGGAAAATCACCAAGAGCTGGGGCATCTCAGGAGTTTGCTGGGGTTTAACAGCCCAATAGGCGAGCAGTGCGGTGGCCACGCCCTCACTGAAGACACGCGGACGCCGAGACACAGACAGGCTATGGGCCTTGCCAGGTTGCACAGCAGGTAGGTGGGGACGTCAGGATTTGAGCCTGGTCAGCTGGGACGCTATGCGGCAGTTCTCCTCCAGTCCACGGGGTCACTATGAGTCAGAACTGGCTCCGTGGCAGTGCGTTTGGATTGGGTTGGTTCAGGATCCTGTTAAGGAGTGCCAGTGGTGCAGTGTCAAGCTACTGACCCAGAGATCGGCAGTTCAAGCCCACCAGCTACAGGCTTGGCGACCATTTGGTTCTTCTCTGCCCTGCAGGGTTCTGTGAGTCAGCACCGGCTGGACAGAAGCTGCAGGGTTTCTTTCTCATGTAAATATCCGTCTGGCTTTTTTTTTATAGACATGGAAACACTGGCCCTAATATTCACAGGGACCCTGATCTGCAGTACAGTTTTGAAAGAGGACTCAAACTTGGTCGACTCTTTCTGATTTCAAAATCTCACTACAAAGCTACAGTAATCAAAACAGTATGGCACCAGCAGAAGGATGTGTATGTATGTCCATCAATATTCTTTTAAAAACTTAAGCTCAGTGCCGAAAACAACCTGCAACGGACCCTCCAGCAAGTTTTCAGAGGCTGTAAATAGCACCTTCAATATGAATTGCATCTCAATATCAAGAAAACAAAAATTCTCACCACAGACCAATAAGCAACGTCATAATAGATGGGGGAAAGGTTGAAACCATCAACATTTTTATCTTACTTTGATCCACAATCAATATACTTGGTACCAGCAGTTAGGAGACCAGGAGACATTTGCACTGGGTAAATGTGCAATGAAATAGTGCATTCAGGGACCTCTCCAAATTAGTGAGGAGCAATGATGTTAGTTGGAGGACTAAGGTGTGCTTGATTTAGACCTTCATCTTTTCAATCACTTGCTATGCTGCTAAGAGCTGGACGATGAATAAGGATGACAGAAGGAAAATTTATGTCTTTGAACTATGGTGTTGGAGAAGAGTACAGAATATCCCATATTCTGTACTGGTGAAAACACAAACACATATGTCTTAGAGAAGGTACAGGCAGAGGGCTCCTTGGGAACAAGGATGGCGAAGTTTCATCTCCACGTGTTTCATGCATGTTCTTAGGAAAAGCTATTCCTTAAAGGACATCATGTTTGGAAAGGGGGAGAGATGGTAAAGGAGTGGAAGATTCTCAACGATGTGGATTAGTACAGTACAGTGGCATCGAGCAGTAACGAAAGGTGTTGAGACAACTGAATCTCTCTGTGCAAAAAGATAAATCCCTACCTCACATCATGTGCAAAAGTAACTTGGTGTAGACCAATGGCCTTGTTTACCTGGGGTCATACAGGTGGTCACAGGGGACTCAGGGTACATCCCAGGCATCTGGTGGTAAACACCTCACCTCCTCACCTGCACCTGCAGAGTGACAGCAGCCTCTCAGAAGCAAAGCGGAAAGGGCTAGGGGGGCCCTGAGCCACATGCATGAAACAATGAGCTAGAGTTTCTAGAAAGGCACGTGGTGCTTACGTGACATCATCCGTGACACTCCTTTTCCAACAAAGACTTTATTCTTTTGCCAGTCCCCTCAGCCAGCAAGGGAAGAAGTGCTTTGATCTCCTGACTGCATGACTCGGCCGGTCAGGGCGTCAGCAGGATTCTGTCGGGGTGACGGGCTCCTCACCCGGAGAACGTGCTCTCACAGAGGGGCCTTGCTGGCTTCAGAGATGAAATGCCTTTGACTAGTAGGGTGTAAGGAACACGGCTTTGCCGCAGCTCAGCCGGCTGACGCTGGAATGAAAGGTAGCCGCTGCCAAGTCGGTGGTGGGCAAGCCTTTACCTGCCCCAGCTTGGAACTCACAAACGGCCTCTCCGGGCGACACTGGGCCGTTTGCGTGACTGCTGGACCCTCTCCACAGCCTGGTGGCTGGACCCTCAAGATCCTAAAGAAGAAAGCTTCAGGCTGAACGGCTGAGGCCACCACTCATCAGGAGAGGGTCATGTTGTTGTGGGTGCTTTCAAGTCAGAACTGACTCAGCTGACCCTCTGGCAGCTTTCAGAGGCAGTGTATTTCATGAGAGGAGATTGCCCACCTTTCTCCCACGGAACACCCAATGGAAACCACCAGAAACACATTAATAACAGCAGTAATGGTGGTCTTAGCTGCCCCTCAGTTGGCTACAACTTGTGAAGACCCCTCAGAATGAAAGAAGTCCCGTGTAACCTCGTGGTCATGGGCACCCCCCATGCCTCCCTCGGCCATTCGTGAGGGAGTTCATCGTCTCCACTAGCAGCGAAGCATCCTCCAGCACTCGCAGCTTGGGAGTTGCCCATCTTCCCGGGTGCTGGGCCACATGACTTGCTTTAGACGGTGAGACATTGATTAGAAAATATACCGTAAGGAAGTTAGGTGGTTGTACTTGTCACTCGGTGCCATCAAGTCAGCCCACAGCGACCCTGCGACAAACACATTTGAACTTTGCCCCCTCTTGTGCCATCCCCAGATCTCTGCCCAAGCCCGCTACAGTCATCCCCATGTCAATCCAGCTTGGTGAGGGTCTTCCTTTCTTCCACAGACCCTGTACCATGACCAGCTTGATGCACAGACCAGCTCCTCCTGAAAACATGCCCAGAGGAAGCGAGACAAAGTTTCACCGTCCTCGTCTGTTGGTACAGGCCAGCAAACCAGGGCATGGCCTTTGGTGTCTAACCTAGCACCATATTGTAAGGAAGTCCCAAGTTCTCCTGCAGAAGACAGAGGGAGAGCCCTGGAGGGTGGGACACCGTGTGGATCAAGAAGAAGCAGGGAGAAGAACCACTATCACAGTTCAACACGTGCCCACATGCCCAGTGTCGCCTTCCAACCCGGGGAGAGATGCGGGATCATGAGAAATGCAGACCCACCTCTGCTCAGAGCTGTGGCTTTGGGGGTGGCCCACTGGCAGCAGCAGCCCCTGGGACAGATGCCCCCTTCCTCCTAGCAGCAGACCACTGAACACCTTCAGTTCACCTCTGTTTGCCTGGCTGCAGATGCCCGCGGTGCCTCCTGGTCTGTAACGGCCTTGGAAAGGGAAGCCGGAAGCCAGGGAGGCCCTGCCGCCAGCCGCTTCAGGGGCCCTGGAGAGCCAGCGTCATCACTCACACACTATTCGTGTTGCTCAGAGTTCAATGGCCCCGTTGTCACCCCGTGTTTCCTGTGCCCTCCATCATGGGTTGTGGGTCTGTGACAGGCCGCCCAGGCCCTGAGCTGTGATGTCAGGCCTCCGCAGGTCAGTGCATTGCAACCCAAAGTCAACAACCCACACAAGCAGGCCTTTGACTCGAGGAGGCGCGGGACCCGCGAGCTGGTGGCGTCCAAGCTGCTGCCTAATGGTCGTCTTTTCTGCTGACGAGGCTCTTCACTGAGAGCAGGGAATTCAGGGGATGGAGCGGGTCCCCAGTGGGCTCGAGGCTGGGAAATAAACATCTCTGTTCGGAGCCGACACAGTGGTCCTTTGAGCCCTAGGCTGTGCCAGGTGCTGGGCTGGGATGTTTGAGTACAGAGCAGGGTTTTACAGGAAGCCCCACCAACGGGATATCTAGGACAGGGGAGCTGCCCTGGGTGGGGGGGTGCTGTCAGGCAGACTCGTGACATGACACCTTTTCCCAGGTGCACAGGGTGGGACAGCATGCAGAGTGAGGCCCAACGCATCCCCTGCGAATCTTCTGGGAGGAGTCCCCGGAAATCACAAGCTGTGAAGCGGAATAACTCCTGCACTTGGCCCTTCGCACACTTAGTTCTTCGCAGTGCCCTCCACGGTCCCGAGCGTGGCATGGTTTCCAGCCCTGGGTGAGGTCACAGGGCACCGAGTTCACTAAATGCTTTAACAGGGCAGAGGGCAGAGGAGAGGCAGCGAGAATTACCCACAAATGCTCCACGGGATACCCGAAACCGTTCACATCAAACCCCAAAGCCTGTACTGCAGCAGCGCCAACACCGCAGCCACCAAGACGTTTCCATAGTTAAAGAAAGAACAAGAACGTATGTGGGCATGAGAGGAGTCCAGCGGTGCCCCAACCCGCACAGGTGCCCACGGCCCGGGTGGCCCGACCCGCACGGGTGCCCACGGCCCGGGTGGCCTGTCTTCTGTTGCTTGTACATTTATCACAGTTCAAAAGGTGAAAGAAAAAACTACCCAGAGGAGTCAGCATATCCATGTCGCGTATGCAGCCTTTGCGAAACAGCTAACCTCGTGCAGCACGAGGCGGTGGTCCACGCCCTAGTGACCATCAGACAAAGACCAGGACCTCCCTACTGGGGACATTAGGGGCTCATGAACTTCCAAATTTCATCTGAAGACTGGCCTAAGTCTGAGTTACTAAGCAAGTCAATGTTCTGTGATGTTTGCTTGGCATGTGTGTTGTGTTAAGACGCCTCCATTTTAATAGTTTTCCATTCTCGAATCTCTGACCCAGGAAGAGATTCTTTTGACAGTGAGGTTAGTGGACAGGGACTTGTATTGCCAAACCCAAAGGCAGGCGGTTCGAATCTGCCAGCTGCCCCTGAGGTGAAGGATAGGCTGTTATCTCCCGTGTGATGTCAGCCTCTCACCTGCTGCTGTCGGTTCTGATCCCGTAGCGATGAGGGGACTCAAAATATGTGGGTCTAAAACCATCATGGCGTTTGCCTTTTTTTTTTATCTTTTGTATTCAGAACCGAAACCTCTGAGGCTTCTCCTCTAACATTGCCACAGGAAAACCGTTTCGTTTCTTTCTTATGACCTCAGGAGAGATCTGTCCTTTGGGAGAAAACCATCTGGCTGGAAAGGGTACAGGGTCCGCATAAGAGAGGAAGACCTTCCACGAGGGGTCAGAGCATTTTGGGGTCGTGAAGGCTGCCACCTGTTGTCTGTGGGGTCTGTAAGGTGGCTGTGAGCCGTGGTCGACTCCTCTGCACACAGCAAGGACGCTGTGAGCTCTCATTATTGTTGGAACCACATAAATAAGGAGTCAGGAAAGTGCAGGATTAGTCATGATTTCTGCATTCCTGAGATTCCCAGGAATTCTGATCCTTCTTCCCAAATCCTGGGGAGTGCTGCCTTGGGGATATTGCAGTGGGAGTGGAGGACCAGTGTTAGGGGGTGGGCAGCTGGGGCGCCGAGCAGGGTGGGAAGTATGGAGCAGTGGCTGAGAGCATGGCCAGGTTGGCTTGTGGGAGATTGCGAGAGGAGACACGGGTTTTAAAGAATGGATACTGGGGGGGCTCTTGGGCTCGAAGGGTCCACATTGCCGTTCCATCCTGTCCCTGGGTGGGAGCTCACAGATGTGGTCACACCCACAGACACAGTAAACCCAGGGAGTGACACCTGTGGCTGTCCTAGGACCCGCAGACACCATACTGCCCATGGACACAATGTCACCTGCAGACACAGAGACCTCCACCCATGAACACAGGAACGCCACAGGTATAACAGCCCCAGTGGGCACCATACTGCCCACAGATGCAATAATGGGCTGTGGTCACCCAGGCAATGGACCTCAAAGGGCCCAGTCAGCTGCTCCCATCCAGCTTCTGTGGGTGGAAAACGGTCTGGCTGGACCACTCACCACGCAGGTGGCCCTGGCTCCCCCAGCAGCCCTGCCCGCCCACCACACACAGGCCAGCGCAGGCGGGTGGGAAGTGGGTGGCCTGCTCCCCGACTCAGTCCAAGTTGGCCCGGGCCAGGCAGCAGCTTCCCAAGGCACGTCTGCTGAGGCCCGGGAGCGGGCTGGGATTGAGGCCCAAGGCGAACACGCGCTATTTTTCTTTGAGGCTTATGAGCGCTTATCCATGTCATAAATTGTCACCTACTTATGCTGAGGGGTTCCAGGCCCTATTTCCAGGGAAGTTTCCACTCTGAGAGTGCAGGGTAGGGTTCCTCCTAGCCTGCGGAGGACACGCAGGGCCCACCCAGGCTTGTCACCTGATGGGCCCCTCCATCTCCATCACTCACTCTGTTATTACTCTCACTCACCCATGATCCAGGAGATACTCTCTTTCTCACTTTTTTCCTCTCTCCTCTCTCCTCTCCTCCCCTCCCCTCCCCTCCCCTCTCCTCTCTCCTCTCCTCTCCTCTTCTCTCCTCTCTTAGTGTAAGTTCTGTGAGAGCAGGCCCTACATCTTAAACACCTTTGTATATAAAAAAGTATCCAAAATAACAAATTTCTTTTGATATTCAGTAAATCGGATTGAATTTTAATCACATCCAGGTTGTATTGTGGAATGAAGTTCAGAATGTGTTAACATCCCACATGTATGGATCCATTCAGGGAAGAGAGGACATAGTATGTGTGGAGTGTCTAGCTTAGGTGGAAGTTAGCTAAAGTCTCTTGCCCTGTCCTGGTCTGTTGGGGAGGTTCTACACCTTTTCCAGATGCTGAGAATTGTAGAGTCCTTGGGTAATGCAAACAGTTAATCCACACAAAGATCAGATGTTCAAGTTCATCTAAAGCCACCTTGGAAGAAAGGCCTAGTGAACTAGTTTTAAAAAATCCAGCCACTGAAAACTCTGGAGATTTAACCACATGACACACATGAGGTTACCACGAATCACAATTAACTGGAGGGCAGCTGAATGGCAAGCAGGTTCTATACTTCTCCTACTGTATGAAACGTAGCGGAGGTGAAAACAGACAATGACGGATCCTGATGGGGTTCTGTTCCAACAAATGTGGTAAGAGGCTTTGCTTACTAAGTACCTCAATCCATTTAAAGACACTTGTCTACTCAGGGGCACCCCCTCCCAGATTCTTTTGAAGGATAAAATTATAAAATGTTGTTGTTATTAAATGCCATTGACTACAACTCATAGAGACCCTATAAACAACTTTGTCTTATCCTGGGTCATTCTCATTATCTCTGATATCCTGGAACCATTGATATACTCAACTGTTTCAATCTACCTTGTTGAGGGTCTTCCTCTTCTTTCCTGATCCTGCACCTTTCCAAGCATGATGTCCTTCTCCAAGGACTCCTCCTAGCCACATGGAATTCTGTGACCTACCACTGCCACCTCATCTCTACCAAACTCATCACCATCAAGTCAGAAACCTCCCCGGGACCTCCGAGGTGGTAAATCTCTCAGCAGGAGCGGTCTGCCTTCCTCCAGCCGTCCTCCTGTGGGGCCACTGGGGGATTTGAACCCTGGTCCTCTGGTGCAACTCCCTATACACTGTGCTCCCAGAGGCCCTTGTGGTGAGAAATTAAACTCCAAACTAAACCCACTGCTGCTATTCTGTTCCTAAAGTTGTACATTTTAATAAGAAACCACCCACCTTCCTCTCACAGAGAGACTGGGGGATTTGAGCTTTTGACCTCTCAGCTACCAGCCCAGAACATAACTACACCACCAGAGGTGTCCGCAAGCACTCCCACAGTGAGCTCTGAGTCGGAGCCCGCCCCCTCATCATTCTTATGAGGCTGAGGTCCTATAAATGCTACCTACTCCATCTTCATCCTGAGGAGCGGCTAGTGGATTCGAACCTCCAAAGTTTCCCTTAGCAGTTCGATACACTGTTCTACCAGAAGCCCCACATTGCAAGAGAAAGGGCCCCAGCCAGTCCCCCCAGACCGTGGCGTCTGCCCTGACCATGGCAAACCCACTGTTTAGGGAGCAGGACCTCGGTTCACTCCTGGAACCCAAATACAGATGTGAGGGTCAGGGCCGAGCTAATTAACTGAGCGAGGCTGGGCACACTGACCTGCCCGCAGGGTCATCTGGAGCCCCCACACCGCCCGGTGCTATTTTTAGCCTTGGGAGTGGTATGACTCAGACAGTGGGTTTCCCGGGGAAGGAGGCTGGGGCCGAAGGGGAGACGGGCAGGAAGAAAGAGTGAGAAACAGCTTGGGAGGTGGCCCTGCAGGACTGTGGCTGTAAGGGGCAGGGAGCGGGAGCCTGAGCTGTGCTGTACATTGTCCCTGAAGTCACTGTCACTGTGACGAGCCCTCCACCTGCCCAGAGCCCCGAACATGGGGACACGGAGCTGAGGACTGAGAGATGGAGGCCTTGCTGGGTACAGTGGGGCTGCTGAGTGGGGAAGACACAGGGTGAGGCAGCTGCAGCTGTTAAGTCCCTGGCTTCTTCCAAATCCAGCTCCCCGGCTGGCGGCTGAGAGGCTGGGGCCCCAGATCCTAACAGCACCCACACTTCCAGTCGTCAGCTTAGTCAAGTACCTCAGTTATCCCATTTATAAATTGTGCCCACGTCTCGGGGCTCAGGCACTGGGAGGGCACACAGGGGGATGTGGGGTACAGCCCTTCTGGATGCCTCTGTTCTCTCTGCTGCCGTGTTGGGGAGTGAGAGAGGGGTGGGAGGCACACAGGGTCCCAGAGAAAGGACAGCCTTAGGCAGCTAGAAAAGCAATGGAAGACGTGAAGGTGAAGCAGAGGGAAGGTGACCCAGGCGCTGCAGGGGCAGAGTGAGGGGGCGTCCAGTGCAGAGAGATGCTCCCCTGCTGTAGATTAGGGCTCCCAGGCCCTGAGTTAGTGGACAGGGGCACTGGCCTCCTTGGAGACCTCAGTAGCAGCGCCAAATTGGAGGGCTTCTAACCCATGAACAGGAGGTCCACTCACCCTCCTCCACCTCCATGGCCGCCCAGCCTGGTCCCTCCAGCCGTGGGGACCTTTAATCAAGGGGAAGAGGGGCAGCATCCACGGCTTTGGGAGCAATGGCCCTCGTGGAAGTAAAGGTGCCCCCACCGGGTGGGGGGAGTTGTGACTCAGAGTCCAGGCCGGCTGTCGCCCATCCGTGCCTAGGGGCGACCTGGCGCTAACAGGTACAAGTTTCATAATCACCAGCTGCTCTGCAAGGTAAAGACGGGCAATCTCCTCCCGTGGGATTTACTGCCTCCGAACATCGCTAGGCTCAGCTATGGGTCAGTTCTGACCCAACAACACACAACAACAACAGTGCCTCCTAGGAAGCTCTAGTGGCCATGAGGTGAGGAACTGCGCTTCCAACCCATAGCCAAGAGCTTCGAATCCACCAGGAGCTCGTTGGGAGAAAAATGGGCAACTTCCCGTGGGATTTACAGCCTCTGAAAGGGCAGGAGGGTCAGCGATGGGTCAGACCTGGCTGACACAGCACAGGGCAGCCTGGGGGATCCCTGTGTCCCCCACCATGGCGGGTGGACAGGCCTTGAACCTGAGCTCCAGGCTGGACAGGCCCCGCTCTGCTGCAGTGTGGCCCTTCAGATATGGGCTCATGACAGGGTACACATCAGCTCTTTCTGGAGAACTGTCCTCGAAATGCCCTGCTCATAGTTAGGGGTCAACGTGAACGAGAGGTGAAGACAGGCGGCCCACTCAGGGCGAGCGGCAGGGCAGTGTTTGTTCAGGGGCGGGGGAGCTGAGCCCCTAAGAGCCCAGGGTCTCGGTGAGCCAGTCCTTTGAACTGTCCCCCTTTGTTGTCATAAGAGGGTTGAGAAGCCCACCCAGCACCATGACGCTGGGGATTGGAGCCATATGGACCCCATTAATCCACCCTCACGCCCTCGGAATCCGGGAGGTGAGAGCTGGGGGTTAATTTTCTTGCATGGATTGGAGTCCCGGCTGCCGGAGGGTGGAGCTCCATGGGACAGGTCTATGAGTGAGGGCAGAACCACCAGATGGGACAGGGCTAGACTTTGAACTTCAGTGTTCTGTCCCTCGGGTACTGCCGCCATGCTGCCCACGTGGAGGGACACTGTCTGTCCCAATTCTGCTGGTGCCCTCGGCTCTGCCCTTTGATCTCACACACTGGTGGGTTTGTGTGCCCAGCTCTGCTCAGGACCACCAGGCCGGACCTCAGAGTGAGGCCACAGGCAGATAAAAGAAGCCTGGAAGCAGGGCTTCCTCTGAGTGAACGGGGCTGGCATCAGGCCGAGTCCTCCACCTTCTAAAATCCAGCCCTTCTGTCACCTGCTCCCCTTGAAGCTGGGCTGGTAACAGAAAGGTCAAAGGCTGGAACTCATCATTTTAAGAAAGGCAGTGTCCTCCCATCCAGATTTTGTTCTAAATAGATTTTTTTAATAGTGGTTTTCATGAAAGTTTATAGAAAACTTAGATTTTGATTCATTCATTGTTGCACATTTTACCCCTCTCCCTCCCTTCCCCTCCCTTAGTTCATTTTTTAATATTCGTTCATTGTTGCACAGTTTCCTCCCATCCTCTTCTCAATGTACCTCTTAATTCTGCTCTATTTACATATCATGCCTAATTATATATTCCTTTTAAACAGTTCTTTCTTTCCTCTGTTCCAGTGCAATGTTCGT
>NW_006401198.1:0-1814 GCF_000299155.1 Elephantulus edwardii
GAGAGGGTTAAACCAGGCTACTCCTTGGAGGCAAGGATTCTGGGGCTTCGTCTGACATATTTTGGACATGTTGTAAGGAGAGACAGGTCCTTGGAGAGGGGCATCATGCTTGGTAGGGTAGAGGGACAGCACAGGAGGGGAAGACCCTCTATGAGGTGGATTAATTCAGTGACTGGGGTCATCGGGATGGGTGTGTCAGAGGCAACGCGATTGGCACAGGATAGAGCACGGTTTAGGGCTTTTGTACATAGGGTGGCTATGAGTTGCAAACAACTTGATGGCACATAACAACAACAAACAACAACAACCTCTGGGATTGCAGTGCAATGTCTTGGCACTAGGCCACCAGAGCTCCCTCGCAGCACACTTTTTACCACTAGGCTGTCAGAGCTCAAGGCCATACTTTTTAAAATCCTTCTTGTTGTGTGTTGTCAAGTCAGATCAGACAGGCACAGGAGGAGACTGCCCCTCCTTCTCCAACAGAGCATCTGGTGGATTCGAACCATGCGCCTTCGGGATTGCAGCACAGCTTCTTGCCACTAGGCCACCAGAGCTCCTTAAAGGCATACTTTTTTTTAAAAAAAAGGCATACTTTTTAAGCTCAAGACCACAAGAGAACTAGACAGTAAACAGCAACAGAACAGTGATCTCTCCAAGACAAATGCTACAAGATTTTCTTGAACATGATAGTGATTTAAGTTAAGTATTTTTAAGTTATTGTAACCATATGCTCTTTTGTTAGATATTGTTAATCTCACTTGCAAGAGATCCATGTGCTTGACAAAAGGTTTTGGACACCCTGTAGAAGGTACAGGATCTGTGCCACAAACTGCAGAAGATGTGGAAATTGAGGCTATCTACAAATTACTTAGCAATTTATCAGAAGAAGATAAACAAATTGTTAATGCTTAAACTATGGTGTTTCACTCCTAAAGAAATAGCAACTCTTCTTGGAATTCCTCCAGAATTCTGATTTCCTGAGATGATAACAGTGAAGCAGTGTTACCACCTGCTTGGAAATAGTTTCAATGCACATATAGTTGACAAACTAATAAAGATCCTGTATGAATAATTTTAAAATGATTCTGAAAAATGGTCATGGTGTTCCCACATGTCCAGTAATAGCTCTGGAATTCTTTTTTTCTATTAGTTTATTTAGTATAATGAATTGAAATTATTTTGTGCCTTTAATAAACGATAAGAAGTTTTCCATTGAAAAATACCATTGTTAACCTACAATCAGGAGAAAATAAAATAGATAATTGGGACCTTTTAAGAATAAAATCCCAGGGGAGCTCTGGTGGCCTAGTGGCAAGAGGCTGCACTGCAATCCAAGGTTCACGGTTCGAATCCACCAGATGCTCTGCTGGGAAAGGAGGGACAATCTCCTCCTGTACCAGTCAGATCTGATTTGACGGTACACACACACACACACACACACAAATAATAAAAAAAATTTTTAAAAAAGAATAAAATCCCTACATACATCAAAAAACTTCTCCAACAGGATAAGAAGGAACCCAACAGATGGGAAAAAAATATTCGGCAATGGCGTATCTGATAAGGGGCTTCTGTATCTAAAATTTAAAGAATACTCCAGCACCTCAACAAGAAAAAAGGTAAACAACCCAATCGCAAAATGGGCACAGGATATGAATAGATACTTCACCAAAGATATTCAGATGGCAAACACAACCATGAAGAAATGTTCAAAATCCCTTGATATCAGAGAGATGTAAATAAAAACAACTATGAGCTACCATCTCTCCCCAGCAACAACAAAGTTGAACAGAACAGAAAACCACACACACACA
>NW_006401198.1:3772-5540 GCF_000299155.1 Elephantulus edwardii
CACCTAACAACAACTGTGCCAACTGAAAATTATTGTTTTACTTAATAGATAATATGACTTTGTATGAAACGGTAAATACAGTGTATGGGTATACAAAAGGGAAGGGAAGGGGCGGGAGGGGCTAAAGGTGGCGAGTGCAGGAGATCACAGGGTCAAAGAGGTGGGTGGAGGGAAGAAATAAAAATGTGTATGAATGAAATGCTGTTTTTAAAAAAGAATATTATTTTGTATGAAATTGCTGAATATGTATGTAAAATATTCTTTTTATAACATAGCATAGACATATTTGGAGAACTGCCAGATGTGCAGGCTGGGGTTAGAAGAGGCTGTGGTACTAGGGATACTATAGCTACTGTTAGATGGATCTTGGCTGAGAGCAGAGAGCACCAGAGGAATTTCCATCTATGTTTCATTGGCGATGCAAAGGCATTTGACTATGTGGATTACAATAAACTGTGGCTGACTCTGAGAAGAATGAGAATCTCAGAACATTTGATTGTGCTTGTGTGAATCCTGTACTAGGACCAGGAGGCAGTCATCAGAACAGAACAAGGAAGACCTGCAAGGTTCAAAATTTGGAAGGGTATACACCAGGGATGTGTTTTATCTCACTTTATATGCAGAACAGATCAACCGGAAGGCTGGGCTCTATGAGAAATGTGGCATCAGGATTAGAGGAAGACTCATCAACAACCTGCATTATGCAGATACACAACCCTGCTTATTGAAACTGAGGAGGACCTGAAGTGCTTCCTGCAGAAGGTGAAGGATTGCAGCTCTAAATATAGATTGAAGCTTAACATTGAGAAAACAAAGATTCTCACCACTGGGCCAACTGGCAGCATCATGATAGATGGTGAAGAGATTGAGATTGTTAACAGCTTTAGTTTGCTTGGCTCCACAACCAACACTCTTGGTACCAGCAGCCAGAAAATCAAAAGACAAATTCCATTGGGAAGTCTGTTGTCAGGGATCTCTCCAGAGTACTGAAGAGCAATGATGTCAGTCTAGAAACTAAAGTGCACCTGATCAAGGGCAGAGTCTTTACAATCATTCGCTATACATCAGAAAGCTGGACAATGACTAGGGATGACAGAAGGAGAATTGATGCCTTTAAGCAGTGGTGCTGGAGAAGAGTACTGAATATACCATGGACAGTGATCAGGTCTTTCGTTCTTAGGGTCGCGATGAGTCATCTACGACTCAAGAGAACTTAACAACAATAACAACGACAACATAGAGCCATGTTGGCCTAGAGAGAGGTACATTGGTCTAGTGGACAGAAAGTTATGCTACCAAGCCCAAGGTGGGTGATTTTAATCTGCAGCACTCTGGAGGAGCTAGGGGATGTGGAGTACCACCTTCTGGATGACTTGCAGTAGTGTGACTTTGCTGTAAAGGGGCTCTGTGGTATAGGGAATTGCATTTACATGGCTTTTACAGCCAGTCTCTATGTTGTTGTTGTTGTTATGTGCCATCAAGTCGCTTGTGACTCATAGTGACCCTATGTACAACAGCTCTAAACGTTGCTCTGCCAGTGCCAATCTCATGGTCTCCGACACTCTCATCCCAATTGCCCCTGTCACCGAATCAATCTAACTCCTAGAGGGCCTTTCCCTCCTGCACCTGCCCTCCACCCTCCCAAGCATGATGTCCTCCTCCAAGGACCGGTCCTTCCTTACAACATGACCAAAGAATGTCAAATGAAGTCTCAGAATCCTTGCCTCCAAGGAGCAGCCCAGTCTAACCCTCTCCAGGATGAATCTGT
>NW_006401198.1:6960-8183 GCF_000299155.1 Elephantulus edwardii
CATGCAAGCAAGATTCTGCTGAAGATTATCCAAAAACGACTGGAACAGCGCATCAGCAGAGAACTGCCAGAAGTCCAGGCTGGATTTAGAAAGGGTCATGGTACGAGGGATATTTTAGCTGATGTTAGGTGGATCTTGGCTGAAAGCAGGGAATACCAGAGGAATGTCTATCTGTGCTTCGTTGATGATGCAAAGGCGTTTGACTGTGTGGACCGTAACAAACTGTGGCTGACTCTGAGAAGAATGGGAATCCCAGTCTCTATAACTCTCACTAAATGACTGGGTAAGACTATGCAAAAGTGAAGTGGCTGCACTGACTCGTACATCATGTACATGACCCTCCACTGGGTTTCCAAGGCTGTAAATCACGCAGGAGACGATTGCTTATCTTTCTCCAGTGGAGCCCCTGGTGGCAACTCTCTGGGGACTATGCCAACAGAGCTCCGTTTTAGAGGACAGGTAGTGTGGGAAGCCAAACATAAAATTTAATATTAATAATCCAAATGCTATATGAGGATATGAGAGAGGCTTAATAAAAGCTAGAATTCACCCTGTGGCACTAAGTCATTCCCTAAGAGTCAACATTGTTCTGTTTGTATTTACTGAATCCCTCTCTCCTGAGATAAGCATAAAGTAAACAATAGCGAGGAACTTGGCCTTATCTGCAAAAGACTTCCCCATGATCCCTTGATTTTGTTTAATATTCCCTTATAATTTTCCTTTGTTTACTTTCCATATTATTCTCAATAAATACTCAGAGAGGCATGGCTTGAGGCCTTCAGTCATGGGAACTGCTGGCCCCGTTTTATGCTCTCTTCTATCTCATTCTTGGTCGTCTGTCTCATTATTAAAAATTATAAAAATACTTTACCCTCAGTCTGCAACAAGGTAGGGCTTAAATAAGGAGCTCTGGTGGCCTAGTGGTAAGAAGCTGTGCTGCAATCCCAAAGGCACATGGTTTGAGGCCACCAGCTGCTCCACAGAAGGATGGGCAGTCTCCTCCCGTGCGATTAAGAGCCTCTGAAAACCCACCAGAGGGTCAGTTACGGATCAGTTCTGACTCTACAATACACAACAACAACAGGGCTTAAATAAGACAAAAATATACTAATGAATATATAAAGAATGGATCTGTAATGAATGGAGAACTTAAGTGGTTCAAAAAGTGAAACAACCTAAGTGCCCATCAACAAACGAATGGCTAGAGAAGCTGTGGTATATTC
>NW_006401198.1:9178-10555 GCF_000299155.1 Elephantulus edwardii
GACCTGGTGATCTGCTTCCAAAATTTAGCCATCACACACACTATATGGAGAAAGGCAGTGCCCTGACATACAGTGTATTCTGACCACGAGTCAGAATCTACTCAATACCACCTGGGGGCACCAACTACACCTGACGACAGGGGTCAAAATAGTGGGCCGATCGCGACTGCAGGCGGCACCATGGGAAGGATACTGGGTGGATTGTTCTCCAACTTCTTCCTCACAGCATCCTCAGCTGCATCCCACACAGTCCCAGGGGCGCTCGGGTCCTCTACCACTGGTATCATCGGCATGGCAGTGACATTGATGACATTCACCTTCCTGGAATGAGCCATTGTCCAATGTCTTGTTAGCTGTCAAAAAACAAATAAAAATTCCGTTTAAAAAAAAAAACACCAAAACACAACACACCTCTCTTTTCCTACTCCCATCTTGTTCATTTAATTAACCTACTAGAAATGACAGATAACACAGAACGCTCTCAGGAAACATGAGCAAAAAAGACCATCTACTCCCATCTGTGAAGGCAAGCTAACAGCAGGCAGATGTTCCAAGTTATGTGGAAACTAATGGCTGTCCTTGGAGAAGCCCACTTTAACTGAGCCTTCCACAGCACAGACCCCTGTTCTTTCTACCTGTTAGGGCCCTGGGTGGTAAAAATGAAGCTGGTTTGAAAAGAAGTCTAGATCAGATAAAAAAAGGGTAATTATTGTACAATTTCACCTTAAATAACATATTTAGACTAGAAAAAGGAATGAGGCATTCGGGAAATCATTGTTTAAGCAATACTGAGTTTCTGTTTAAGGCTCCAAGTGGTATAGTGGGGTTCACATTGGGCTTCTAACTAAAAGACTGGCAGTTCAAATCCACCATTGGATCCACAGGAGAAAGGGAAGGTAGCCTGCTCCCAACAAGATTTAAAGTCTAGGAAACACATCAGAGGGTCACCTCAGGTTGGAATTAACTCAATGGTAATGGCTTTGGCTTACAGACAGAGTGCAGTATGAGTGGGCCTATAATCTAAAGGCTTGGGGTTCAAATCCATGAGTGGCTGGCTCTTCACAACAAAGATTAGACAGTTCCCTCTCATTAAGATTCAGAGCTGTGGAGACCTGACAGAGGGTCACAATGAGTCTGAAATGACTTGATAGCAATGAGTTTATATTTGGCAGGCAGTTTGAGTGGTTGTTATTTGGGGTCATAAAAAATTTTGGAACATTTTAGACACTGGTAATTTATGTACAGTATAACACATATAAATAACATTACTGAACTGTAAACTTCAAATGGCTAAAATAGAAAATTTCATGTTGTAGTCTCAATTACTTGCTAAGCTTTTGAAAGTTTGACAATAAGTAAGGATGACAGAAGAATCAT
>NW_006401199.1:0-6590 GCF_000299155.1 Elephantulus edwardii
CGACTCGACGGCACATAACAACAACAACAACATGTCCTGTAGAACTCCTGTATAGATTGTGTTTTTCTTCTTGGCCCGAGGGCCCAACCGGTTTAGGCTCCGCCTTGGGGCTTGTTACCTGGAGGCGTGTCAGAGCTATTGTGGAGATCCTCTGTGGTGCCTGGTCTCAGCTGCTTCCCTCTGTCTCTTGATTTGTTTCTCCCCAACCGGTTTAGGCTCCACCTTGGGGCTTGTTACCTGGGGGCGTGTTAGAAGCTATTGTGGAGGTCCTCTGTGGTGCCTGGTCTCAGCTGATGACTACTCAAACTAAAACTCTCTACCATAGAGTCAATTCTGACTCACATCTACCCAATAGCACAGAGTACAACTACCTTGCAGGATTTCTAAGGGTATAACTCTTTACTGAAGCGGGCTGATGTCTTTCTCTCCTATGGAGCAGCTGGTGGGTTCTAAACCCATGTTCTAAAAGTGGCATAGTGTCACTATAGCAACCACCCATGCTTATTTGGATTTGAAAGCTTTGTCAACGATTAGTGGGTAGGACTGTAACATTGAGGTGTCTATATATATATGCCTGTTGGTAGCAAAGCTTTTGTTCTATTTTTTCTTGTTATGTTTATTATAAACATAGTTATTTCATAGAGGATTAAGTGCATTTTGTTAATATATTTTCTTCTTAGAGAGAAGTTACTCATGACATTTTCTTATGTATTTTTTCTTTTTAAAAAATGTGCTAAGATTAGTGCTTTTCCCATTTGGATAATAAGGATATTAAATATGTATTTACTATAACTCTCTCACCCCTACAAATTTTAGCAACTTGCTTTGGGTTAAATATAACTTTTACGAAGCTGAATCACTTTTGCAATTTTAATTATGGAAAAAGTAACCACAGTGTAGGTTGTATTTTAGTTACACAATGAAAAGATGCTCAAGGATACCAGTAGGCATAAAAATTGCCTCTATTATAACATTTCTTGAAGAAGTGTTATTTATTTATTTTTGTTTTAATGATCAAGGCCTGGGTTTCAGACATTGGCAGGTAGAAATGATATAACTCCCTGCCAGTTATCTCTTAGCATCCTTAAATTTGCATAGAGGCAGAGGGGCCACATAGGGAAATAGAACTGGGAATCTGATTCTTCTTTCCACATTCTTGTCTGATGGATTGGTGTGGTGCCTATTGAGGTCAGGTTACAGAAAAAAAGAAATAAGAGCTTGAAAGGAATTTGTCCTTAGGAAAGGGTAAGTCTGCATTGAGCTGGGTACAGGGAATAGGTTCAGGCCGTTGAAATTAGCTTCTAGGTGCAGCATCTTCCTGACATCAGAAATGATGTTACCTGAGCTACTTGACTAATGGTGCAAATTTGTGAAGTGTGAGAGCTATATAAATAAAGAAGCAGCTGTGATGCTGTAATATTTTAACATTGGACTGCTGAAATGGATAGATAGGTCAGTGGTTCAATGCCAGTACTACTCCACCTTCTTGGAGAAAAGATCTGCTCCCGAAAAGATTTAAGTTTGGGAAATCCCTGTGGATGCAGATCTTTTATACAGGAAGAACTCCTTTAAAATGCTAAAGAGCAAGATTATCCTGACGCCAGCCATGGTATTTTCATCTGCTTTATGTATATGTGCAAGTTGGACAATGACTAAGGAAGACTGACAAATATATCATGGACCAAAAGAACAAATATATCTTGAAGAATTGCAGTTAGGGTGCTCCTTAGGAGCCAAGATTGTGCGATGTCATCTAACATAATTTGGGCAAGCTATAAAGTGGAGCCAGTCCTTCAGAAATAGCTGCTTGGAATGTTAGTGGGCCAGTAAGAAGAGGAATGCTCTCAGCAACATGGACCAACTCAAGCAGTGAATGTGAGCATGGTGCAGGTTGGGCAGGCTTTTTGTCTGTTGTGCGTAGGGGTCACTATGAGTTGAAATTGACTCAAAGGCACCCAACAGCAACACCATGGACAGTTGTCTTGAAGGTGCCTAACAACGAGAACATACCAATAGAGAGGGATTAGTAATAGCTCATTCTCTATAGGAGTCAATGAGAACAATGAGAGATAAATTGGCTCCTGTGTAATAGGATAGGGAGTGTGCCTTCACTCCCTTGAGCCTTGCTGAAGAGTGCCTCTTGAAAGGATGCTTTGTGTTTTCAGATAGCCTCATCTTTCAAAAGGAAATGAAACAGTTTCATTTGTTTAAAGATGGAGTCTCCTGATTGCCAACTCCTACACATTAAAAAAGGAAATGTAAATAAATTTGGCTATATCATAGCTAAATGTTTTTTCCCCTGTGGGTTTTCTATTTGCTCTATGGGAAAAAGTTTTTGAAGTACATGGGGACTTAATCTTTAGAAGGTTCCATTCATCATTGTTATCATCTCCTGGTGGTGCATTTCTGGCTGTATTTGCCAGCCTTTTTATACCGTAGGCTAGGCCTTCTAAGTTTGGTCCTATTTTGTTTCTTATGATCTTTGTGGTTTTGGACTTTACCCCTAGATCTCTGATCCACTTTGAGTTGATTTTTGTGTATGGTGTGAGATATAGATTCTGCTTCAGCTTTCTGCAGTTAGTGATCCGGTTTTGCCAGCACCATTTTTTATCTCATAAATGCATGCACCAACAACCAGAACCAAGGCGGAGGACAGAAATGAATTCTACCAACTTTTGCAACCAGAAAGCAATAAAACATGCAACTAGGATGTGATGATGATGATGATGATGATGATAATAGTTATTATTAGTGACTAGAATGCAAAAGTTGGGAATAAAGAAGAAAGATCAGTAGTCGGAAAACACGACCTGTGACAGAAACGAGGCTGGAGCTAGAATTTTGTACACTCAATGATTTATTCATTGCAAAAACCTTTTATAAGAAACATAAATGGCTACTATATACATGGATTTCACCTGCTGGTCTGCACAGGAATCACATCAACTATATCTGTGGAAAGAATCACTAGAGAAGCTCAATATCCAGCTGTGAAAACGAAGTTAGGTGCTGACTGTTGAACAGACCATCAACTCCTCATATGCAAATTCAAACTGAAGCTAAAGTTAATCTGTTGTTGTTGTTAATCTATCCCACCTGAATTAAAAAAACCATTTCACGAACAGATTTGAGGCCTTCAACACTAATGAGCAAAGACCAGGTGAGCTGTGAAAGGATATCAAGAATATTATCCATGAAGAATGCAAAAGGTCATTACAAAGAAAGAGGAGGAAGAAAAGACCAAGATGGATTTTGAAAGAGACACTGAATATTGCACTAAAGTGCCAAGATACCAAAGCAAAAGGAAGAAATCAAGAAGTTAAAGAGCTGAATATAAGAGTTCAAAGGGAAGCATGGGAAGACAAAGCAAAGTATTATAATGAAAGGTCCAAAGAGCTAGAGTCAGAAAATCAAAAGGGTCAAACTCAGCATTTCTTAAGCTAAAGGAACTAAACAACAAATTCAAGCTTTGAGTTGTAATATTTAAGGATGCTGTGGGTAGAATATTGAATGATACAGGAAGCATTAAAAGAAGATGGAAGGAGTATACAAAATCATTGTACCAAGAAGAACTGGATGACACGGAACAACTTAGGTTCAAGAGACAGTGGTGATGAAGGAGGAAGTTCAAGCTGTTCTGAAGGAATTGGCAAAAAACAAGTCCCCAGGAATTGATAAAATACTAACTGATATATTTCAACAAATAGATGCAGCCCTGGAAGTGTTCACCAGGCTTTGCCAAGAAATCCGGACAGCTACCTGGCCAACTAACTGGAAGAGATCCAGATTTATTCCCATTCCAAAAAAGTTACCCAACAGAATGTGGAAATTATTGAATGACAGCACTAATATCACACGCAAGCAAAATCCTGCTGAAGATTGTCCAAAAGAGTTTGGAACAGTATGTTGACAGAAAAGTACTAGAAACAGAGGCTGGGTTTAGAAGAGGCCATGGCACTAGGGACATCATTGCCAGTGTCAGATGGTTCTTGGCTGAAAGCAGAGAGTATCAGAAGAGTGTGTGTCTGTGTTTCATTGACTATGCAAATACATTTGACTGTGAGGATTACAACAAATTGTGGCTAACCTTGAGAACAATGGGAATCCCAGAACACTTGATTGTGCTCATGTGAAACTTTTACTTGGACCAGCAGGTAGTCATCAGAATGGATCAGGGAAACACTGCATCGTTAAAAATCAGAAAAGGAGTTTCCTGTCTCCATACCTTTTCTTTTTATTTTTAATAAAATTTCTATTTTATACTGGTTTGCTTAGAAAGTTTGTATACGTTGCTTTTCACACCTGATCGTTCCCATTTCCTTTTCCTACCCTTCCCACCACCCATCAAATTGTGTAATCCTATGATTAATCACATCTTCCCCTCCACACATCCTAACCCCTCTGCTCTCACCAACCCACCTTAGAGCCTCTTAGGCATTCTACAATAATGGTCTTATTTTTGACCTTAAGGGACTGAGTTAGTTCACTTAGCATAATGCTCTACAGTTCCTCCCAAGTTAGGTAGTGATTTACAAAATCATTGCTCCTGTGTGCTGTGCTGTATTTCATCGTGTGAATGTACCATCATTTCTCAATCTGTTCATTTGTGGTTGGACATTTGGTCTGTTTGCATGTTTTTGTGATGGTGAATAATATTGCTATGAACACTGATGCACAAATCTCCGTTTGTCCCTCAGTTCTAATTTTATCAGGCTATATTCCAGGCAACGGAATTGCTGGGTCATATGGAATTTCTCTGTTTAGCTTTTTGAAGAAATGACAAACAACCTTCTTGAGTGGTTGTACCATCTTACAATCTCACTAACACTGTAACTGTATAAGTGTTCCAGTCTCACCACATCCTGTCCAACATTTATTACTTGCTGTCCTGTCAAACTTTGTGACTGCTACTGTGATGAGATGGTATCTCGTTGTGGTTTTCATTGGCATCTCTCTTATTGCAAGTTATTTTGAGCATTTTTCATGTGTCTGTTTGCCATCTGAATGATCTTCCTCTTGGAAAAGTCTTTCCATGTCTTTTGTCCATTTTGTAATTGTGTTATCAGTCTTTTTCTTGTGGAGGCCCTGTAGGATTCTGAAAACTTTTGATATGAAATCCTTGTCTGAAATGGTATTGCCCAATGTTTTTTCCCAGTCAGTAGGTTTTCTTTTCACTCAGTTGTAAATTTTTTTTATTGTATTATTTTTACGTGTACCATCAAATCAGATCTGACTGGTACAGGAGGAGATTGCCTCCTCCTCCAGCAGAGCATCTGGTGGGTTTGAACCACATACCTCTGGGATTGCAGTGCAGCATCTTGCCACTAGGCCACCAGAGCCCCCTTCAATTATAAAATGTTTTTTATGCACACTGAGATTTAATCTTTAGCAGGTCCCATTCATCAATTTTATCCTCTATAGCTTTTGCATTTTTTGATGTATTTGGCAGTCCCTTTATACCATGGACTAGGCTGTCTAAGCTTGATCCCAGTTTGTCTCTGATGAACTTTCTGGTTTGGGGCTTTACTTCCAGGCCCTTGATTGACCTTGAGTTGATTTTTGTGGGTGGTGTGAGATGTGGATCCAGTTGCAGCTTTTTGCAGGTAGAAATCTAGTTTGTCAGTACCATTTGTTGAAGAGGTTTTCATTTTCCCATTTGATAAAGGTTTTATTTTCTTGTCGAATATGAGTTGATCATAGATAAATGAGTCCATTTCTGGGCTGTCAATTCTGTTCCATTGGTCTGTGTGCCTGTCATTGTACCAGAGCCACGCTATTTTTTTTTAAGTCTATAAATGTAATAATTAAACCAAGGAGGAGTATTTCTTAATACAATCAACCAGAGGCATTTGCCCCAAAACATTTGAGAAACTAGACAACAGTGAAGAAAAAATGTGGCAGATGATCTGTGCAATATGCAGATGATACATACACTTTGCTTGCTGAAAGTGAGGAAGGCTTTGGAGTGCTTGCTCCAGAATATGAAAGATGACAGTCTTCAATGTGAATTGCGTCTCAACATCAAGAAGACAAAAATTCTCACAAGAGGCCAATAAACAACATCATGATATATGGGAAAATACTGCATTTGCCAATGATTTCATCTAACTTAGATCCGCAAACAACACCCTTGGCACCCAGCAGTCAAGAGATCAAAAGATGAGTTGCACTGGGAAAGTCAGCTTCAAGGACCTCCCCAAAGTAAAGAGTAATGGCGGTGTTGGTTAGGTGAGCCTGATTCAAGCCAGGATCCCTTCAACCACCCGCTGTATGTCTGCAAGCTAGACAGTGAATAAGGATGGCAGAAGTATTGATGCCCCGGTGTTGTGATGTTGGAGAAGAGTATTGAAGACCAAACACATTAGTCTTGGGAAAAATGCAACCAAAGTGCTCTTTAATAGCAAGAATGGCAATGCTTTATATCACATATTTTGGGCATGTTGCTGGAAGGAGGTATTCCTTGTAAAGGGACATCATGCGTGGAAAGACAGAAGATCAGCAAAAGAGAACAAGATTCCCAATGAGATGGATTGACAGTCGCTGCAGCAATTGGCTCATTATGTCCATGTCAGTGATTGTGAGGATGTAGT
>NW_006401199.1:9550-10578 GCF_000299155.1 Elephantulus edwardii
ATATTGATCTTGCCACTCTACTAAATTGGTCTACTACCTCTAACAGTTTTTTTTCTTTAGTCCTTGGGTTTTTTCTGTGTGTACACTATCATGTCATCTGCATTAAGCAAGAGTTTAACCATCTCTTTGATGATCTGGATACTTTATTTCCTTCTCTTGATGTTCCCTAGCAAGCACTTCAAATGCAATATTAAATAGAAGTGGTGACAGTGGATATCTCTGTCTGGTCCCTATTCACAAGAAAAATGTTTTTAGTCTTTCTCCATTGAGAATGAGTGATATTAACTCTTAGTTTTGCATATATACTTTCCACTATGTTGAGGAAAATCTCTTCTATTCCAATTTTGCTGACTGTCTTGACAAGGAAAGGGTATTGGATTTTGTCACGTGCCTTTTCTGCATCAATTGCTAATACCATATGGTTCTTGTTATTTGATTTGTTAACATGATGAACTATGTTGACTATTTTTCTTATGTTGAACCATGCTTGCATACCTGTTATGAATCCCACTTAGTTATGATGAATGATTTTTTTATGTGCCTTGGATTCTATTGGCTAGGGTTTTGCTAAGGATTCATGAGTGTGAAAATTATAAAACAATATCATTAATACCACATGCAAGGAAGATTCTCCTGAAGATTATCCAAAAAACGACTGAAACAGCACATCATCAGAGAACTGCCAGAAGTGCAGGCTGCATTTAGAAGGGATTGTGGTACTACGGATATTGTAGCTGATGTTAGATGGATCTTGGCTGAAAGCAGGGAATAGCAGAGGATTGTCTACCTATGTTTCATTGATTATGCAAAGGTGTTTGACTGTGTGGATCACAACAAACTGTTGCTAACTCTGAAAAGAAAGGGAATTCCAGAACACTTGATAATGTTAATGTGAAACCTATACTTGGACCAGGAGGCAGTCATCAGAACAGAACAAGGAAACACTGCATGGTTCAAAATTGGGAAGCATCAGGGATGTTTCCTGTCTTCATACCCTTTCAATCTATATGTTGTTGTTGTTATTGTTA
>NW_006401200.1:0-1086 GCF_000299155.1 Elephantulus edwardii
AAAGAAAAGAAAAAGACTGGGACTTCTTTTTGGTTGGACTTTGTGCACACATATGTGCATGAGGTTTTTTCTCCCCCTTTAACTGACAAGCCATCTGAAGTGGTGCTGGACTGCTGCTTTCCAAGCCCTTCGTGACTCATTATATAGTGATGCTGCATAATTTTTTGGATGTGTTTGCTAATTTTGATTATTTCAAGTTTGTTATTAAATATATAAATTTTCTCTAAAAATAAGGAATAGACTCAAATGACTAAACACCAATTGGTAGCATCATGATGGGTGGTGAAGAGATTGACATAGTTAACAGGTTTTTTTACTTTGCTGGGCTCCACAGTCACCACTCCTGGAAATCTACTGAAGGGACATGTTACAAGGAGGGACTGGTCCTTGGAGAGGGCCATGATGCTTGGGAGGGTGGGGGGACAGCAAAGGAGAGGAAGACCCTCAATGAAACAGATCAATTCAGTCACTGGGGCAATGGGGGGGGGGTTAGAGACAATAAGGTTGACACGGGATAGAGCAGGGTTTGCGGTTCTTCTTTTTTTTTTTTAATCAAGCAAGCATTTAATGAGCATGTATTATATTCTCAGGGAACCATTTGGATCTAGAGAGAAAGACCATGATGCAGATTAAATTTCTTGTTATGACAGAGCTGACTGTTGATTGGCAGCGAGGGCAGAGAGGACGTAATAAGAGAGCCACGAAGTGGCTTTGGCCTCAGCCACCCCGTTCAGTCTGGACATTGGATGCAATGGCTCTGATGGTCAGAGATGGGTGCTCCAGCTCCAGGGTCTTCTGGGGGAGCTGCGGGGCACACTTCACTATCCCCATCCCTTGGGTTCCTTGCTCCTGCAGGATACAGTCAAAGGTAACATCCTAGCTGGTCAATGATTATGGGCCCGGTTAGGACAGCCAGGGAACGCTGTGGAGGCGATAGTGGAAGGGGGTGGAGAACAGGAGGGCTAGGTGGACTTCTGGGCCCTGGTAGACCACCAGGCCCACACTGCCCTGGAAGGCAGAACTGGTCTTCACAAAAGAGCAGCTGATGGTAGACTTTGGGGACAACAGAGGTGGAGGGGCCACTGG
>NW_006401200.1:1297-3179 GCF_000299155.1 Elephantulus edwardii
AAGTTCCTTATCTCTCTAAGGATATTCTCCTTGTTGTTCCTGACATTCTTCTTGGATACTTCCAGGAGATTTACCACCACGTCTTCAGTGTAGCTGTCTGCCAGTTTAATGGTGCCATAGCTGTCAACCCACTTTTGGACCTCACCTTCACAAGATTTTGTGTTGAACAAGGGAAAATGCATGATAACAGGTCCAGTAACTCCTTGGAAGATGTAGCAATCTGAGGGGGCTTTGGCCCATTCCTGGAGTTCAGTCTCTTTCAATGGGGGGAAGGGGATGTTATTGAGGCCACAGTAGGCAAGCAGTAACCTTGAGGGTCTCGAAAGGATCGTCAGCACTGAAGTCAAAGGAGAGGATGAGGTGAGCCTTCCAAGTCAGCGGGAGAATGAGCGGATAGGCGGTGTTGATGGCCAAGCCAGCGTCCACCAAGTGCAGGAACTCCCGTCCCCTTATGGCCTCGTCGCTGATGCCACCATGTTTGTGCAAGAAGTTGTGAGCGGTCCCCCATTCTCACTTCCTCAAGCAGATTGCTGTTTTGCAGAAAAGGGTGGCAAAGTCCTTGCATGAGGTCAGGAAATCACTCACAGCCCCATGAGAGAGCAGCTGCTCTTGCCTGGCTAAGCTCTGCACCAGATGCTCCATGAACCGGATCCTCTCTTCCTCCGAGCTCTTACTCCAGTTCTGCACCGTCTCAGCAAGCCAGACAGATTGGTCCTTCTTGCCTTCATCTTTGTGTTCAGTGCCCAGCACCAGCTGCAGGACCTCGAACTTCTCCTGGATGATGCTGGCATTCTGCTCTTCGATATACGCCACCACCACTTCCACAAGTGCTTTCTCCACACTCATGCCCATGCCTCTCAAAGCATTTGGATCACACTGTTCATGGCTGGTCCTCCTGTTTTCGAGTATTAGCAGCGGCAGCCTTCCTTCCTCTGAGTAACTTCCAAAGTATTTCACGTTCCAGGTTTCTTTCAACTTGGCCAAAAGATTATAAAGATGATTCTTAATATCTTCAATTCTAGCAAGAGCACTTCCCCACAAACCTTTTAAGAAGCTCATATCTCTCTCAAGCTCAGATCTGACCAGCTCACCATTCTCCAATTTGCTTCCAAAGTGGGTGGTGGAGATGTAGGCACTGAGGGCTGGGTAGCCAACGTGGTGAGGGGTAAACTCGAACCAGCTCTTCAGAGTTTTTCTCTCCTCCCAAGCAGCTTTGAGGTCATCATCAATGGCTGCAAATATTGGGTAGGGCAGTGTCCCATCCTCCACGTGCTTTCTCATGCTGGACAAGCAGCAGTCCTGCAGCTGCGGGTAGAAGGGACCAGAGTCAGGGGCTTTGGAGACACAGAGGTGCAGAATCGGTTTGCGGTTCTTGTACACAAGTTAGTTATGAGTCACAATTGAGTCGATGGCACATACCAACAACAATTAAAAGCACAGATAGATCTTTCAGCAGATGCAGCCACACTGCATCTTAGAGGCAAAGATAGCAAAGCCTTTTCTTACATACTTTGGGCATATTGCTAGAAGAGGTTAATCTTTGGAGAGGGGCATTATGCTTGGAAAGGTGGAGGGCCCCAGTGAAAGAGAGTAAGATCCTCAACCAGATGTATTGAAACAGTGACGTCAACAATGATTTTCAAGTGTGTCAGAGATGGTGACAATGGTACAGGATAGTATAGGGTTCATAGAGTTGCTATGGGTCATATTCGACAGAACCTAACAACATCTTATGGCTATTAACATATGAGTAATGGTAAAAAACATAATCAGAGAGCTCTGGTACCCTAGCGGTGAAGAACTCTGCTGCCAACTCAAAGGCACACAGTTCAATTTTACCAGTTGCTTCACAGGAGAAAGATGGGCAAATTCCAGTGTGATT
>NW_006401200.1:3664-4141 GCF_000299155.1 Elephantulus edwardii
CAGGTATGTATTATGTGGGAGAAGGTGCAGCCAGAGTGCTCCTTTGAGGTAAAGATGATAAAACTTCATCTCCCATACTTTGGGCATGTTGATAGGAGAGGCTATTCCCTGAAGAGGGACATTGTGCTTGGAAGGTAGAGATCTTCCTAAAATGACGACCTTTAACCAGGTAGGTACACAGGCACTGCAGTGTATCACAGGGCTTGAGTGTATCGGAGATTGTGAGGTTTGCGCAGGATAGGACAGGGTTCGGATCAGTTGTTCACAGTGTCGCTATGACTCACACTTGACAACACCTAACAACAACAACTTTTTCCATACTTCTGAGCACTTAACAGTCTCACTGTGTGCTACCCAGTAGCAGTGATGATTATTCTTTAGTAAAACCAGTTTTCTTTCACTCCTAAGAGAGTGTGAGACTTTGTTCTTTGATAATACAAAATAGTGTCTGTTCCTGCCAGTTTGAGTCCAGTGCTG
>NW_006401200.1:4552-7631 GCF_000299155.1 Elephantulus edwardii
TCCTTCTCCCTTTCCTCTTGTGTTTCTGTGTTTTTCAAGCTCAAATTCAAACCTGAATTTATCCAGAAACTCCAGAACTCACACTCTCTACACTACTAGTCCATTGTTTTTTTACTAACCAGACCGCCAATCTCCATCTTCCCCTAATTTAATCCTCTCTTCTACAAAGTTAGACCAAGCCCTCAGGCCATAACGATGAAGATGCTGACAAGCTTCTGGTTGCAACAGTTTCATTTCAAAGGAAATGGACCTCTCTTAACTAAATTTCCATTTCTAGTTTTTTCTCGCTATTAAAGAACTTGCATATCTAATAAATATTTAATAGGAATTCCCCTCCAGGTGAATCCAGGCCCCTCAGCACCTCATTACCATGTCTTAGAATAGTATCCTCATTGTCACATGCTTAATTATGCTAAGAAAGAATTGAATCGTGTGGCTGTTGGGATCAGAAGGCGATTAAATTCACTTGGCAAGACTCTATATGTGAGTATGTTGTTATATGTGGATATGTTGTTATATATGTTGTTATATATGTGAGTATGTTGTTATGTTTGGATATGTAGTTATATATGTGGGTATGTTGTTATATATGTGAGTTTGTTTCTATATGTATGAGTATGTTGTTATATATGGATATGTTGTTATATATGTGGACATGTTGTTATATATGTGAGTATGTTGTTATATATGTTAGTATGTTATATGTGGATATGTTGTTATATATGTTGGTATGTTGATATATATGTGAGTATGTTGCTATATATGTGGGTATGTTGTTATATATGTGAGTATGTTGTTATATATGTGAGTATGTTTTTAATATATGTGTGTATGTTGCTATATTTGGATATGTTGTTAAATAGGTGGGTATGTTGTTATATATGTGAGTATGTTGTTATATATGTGAGTATGTTGTTATATGTGGATATGTTTTTATATATGTCTGTATGTTGGTATATATGTGCCCACGACCCTGGCCCCGAGGGCTCGCAGGCCAGGGCCACAAGGGAATCCCCCAAGTGGGTGAAGAAACTGGAAACCCAGGCCTCCCACCAGGAATGCCTGGCAGGGCCCCTTTGGAATCACCGAGCAGAGGGATGCCGCCCCCGGGATCTGAACCTTAATCAAGCTGTGTTTCTGCTAGCTCCTCCCCTGAGACTTCTGGGACAAACACCAAGGAAACAAACACAGCAGCACCCCCGACAGCAAGGAGCATATTCCCATGCCGGGCCTCCTCTCGCGAGCAGGTGAGCCGCACGAGGAGGACTCCCATTACTTTCAAGTGCCAGGAGATATTGGGCCTTCTGGCTCCACCCTCCCCCTCAAAGCAGGCGTACCCATCACAGACATCTTTTGGGAGCACCAGGCCCCTTGGGCCTGGAGCTTTCCCTGAAAATCAGGCCGGCTCCTCAATCCAGGTGGCTCGCAAGGACAAGGGATGGCCAGTGGGGCCTGGCCCGCTGGCCAACGGGCGTGTCCCTAAGCTGGGGGGCTTCTTGCCACCCAGAGGCACCTTTCGGACTCCGCCAAGTGCCCGAAGCCCAGAGGAAGGCCTTCTGGGACACCCGAGCGAGCGTTGTGGGGAGCCTCGGAGCCGCAACACACAATGTGTTCTGGCCCAGGCCTCCCCTTTGGTCCCCTGGCAAGGAGGACCCCAGTGCCATATACAGCCCACCAGGGCGAGAGGCCTTCAATTCTCGCCAGTGGGCAGCCGGGCAGCGGGCACCCTCGAGCCCGGCCCTCTCATGCCCTTCCTTCCGTGCCCTCCTTCCTCCCTCATGCTCTCTCGCTGTGACCGTACAGTGGACTGGAGCTTGAGCTCCATGGGCTTGGCGGTGGCAGGGCAGTGGCCCCGTGCCTGCCCGCCACCTCCCCACCCCCCACAAGCCACATCCCCACCTGGCCCCCACCCACAGGGCTTTGCTCGGGGAGAGGAGGGAGGCAGTGAGTGGCAGAGCGCAGCAGAGCTGGGATGGTGGTGGATGTGGTGGTGGTGGCCTTTGATAAATAAGAGACTCACCCTTCCCTCCGTACACACCCCCACACACACACACACAAACACCCCCCCTTTGCTTAACCTTTCCTGAGGTGCCTGCCTAGCCTCACTGTGGAAGCAGGTGGCTGAGGTGCCCCGCAGCAAGTGTGGACGGGGCTGCTGCGTATGTAGGCCTAGCTCCAGGGAGACTGGCTTGGCTCCAGAGCGAGGCCGGCCACCATGGAAGACAGACGCCTTTCCAGTGGCTCCTGGCAGCGAGGTCAAGGACAGCGAAAGAAGAGGGTCTGGATACAGAACCAGCTGGCTGTCCTGAGGGCGGCGTTCGCAGAGAGCCCCTATCCAGGCATAGCGAGCCGAGAGCAGCTGGCCGAGAAGACAGGGGCCCCGGAGTCACAGATCCATGGCTGGTTCGAGAATGAGCGACGACGCAAACAGGCGGCCAAACGCCCAGCCCTGGAAAGCGTAGGGGACCAGGCGGCAGGCGGCGGCGTGTCGGCCCAAGGATGCAGCCCTCCTCGCAGGCGGACGGCCATCACGACCACTGAGAGCAGGGTTATATATGTGAGAATTTTGTTATATTTGAGAGTATGTTTTCACAGGTGGATATGTTCTTACATATGTGAGTATGTTGTTATATATGTGAGTATGTTGTTTTAACTGGATATTTTGTTATATATCAGGGTATGTTGTTATATATGTGAGTATGTTGTTATATGTGTGAGTATGTTGTTATATAGGTGAGTATGCTGTTACATGTGTATATGTTGTTATATATGAAGGTATGTTGTTGTATATGTCAGTATGTTGTTATATATGTGAGTATGCTGTTACATGTGGATATGTTGTTGTATATGTGTGTATGTTGTGATATGTGTCAGTATGTGGTTATATATGTGAGTGACTCTGAGAAGAATGGGAATCCCAGAACACTTGATCGTTCTAATTAGAAACTTATACTTGGACCAGGAGGCAGTAGTCAGAACAGAGCAAGGGAACACTGCATGGTTCAAAATTGGGAAGGGCATACGCCAGGGATGCATCCTATCTCCATACCTTTTCAACCTTTATGCAGAACAGATTATC
>NW_006401200.1:8296-10543 GCF_000299155.1 Elephantulus edwardii
GGACAGCGCAGGAGAGGAAGGCCCTCTATGAGGTGGATTGATTCAGTGACTGGGATAATTGGGATGGGAGTGTCAGAGACAGTACGACTGGCACAGGACAGAGCGGAGTTTAGGGCTGTTGTACATAGGGTCGCTATGAGTCGCAGGCGACTCGACAGCACGTAACAACAACAACAACAAAATATTGTTATATTTGTCAGTACGTTTTTACATGTGGATATGTTCTTATATATATGAGTATGTTTTTATATATGTGAGTATGTTGTTATATGTGGATATGTAGTTATATATGTGAGTATGTTGTTATATATTTGAGTATGCTGTTACATGTGGATATGTTGTTCTATATGTAGGTATGTTGTAATATGTGTGAGTATGTTGTTATATATGTGAGTATGTTGTTATATTTGTGAGTATGTATTTACACGTGGATATGTTCTTTATATGTGACTATGTTGTTATATATGTGGGTAGGTTTAGATATATATGAGTATATTGTTATATATGTGAGTATCTTGTTATATGTGGATAAGTAGTTATGTGGGTATGTTTTTATATATGTTAGTATGGTTTTTATATATGTGAGTATGTTGTTATATATGTGAGTATGTTGTGTTATGTGGATATGCTGTTATATATGTGGGTATATTGATATATATGTGAGTATGTTTTTATATATGTGAGTATGTTGTGTTATGTGGATATGTTGTTATATATATTGGTATGTTGTTATATATGTGAGGAGTTGGGCACCTCACAGGACAGCCATCAGACCCCGCAGACCCACCCTATTTTCTCAGGTAATGGGAGACGTCAAAAGCCCGCGACATCCATTCCTGCAGAAAGGTCAAAACAGACGCTAGGCTCTGAATAGCTGAAGTTGGGCACCTCACAGGACAGCCATCAGACCCCCCAGACCCACCCTATTTTCTCAGGTAATCGGAGACGTCAAAAGCCGGCAACATTCGTTCCAGCAGAAAGGTCAAAACAGAGGCTTGTCTCTGAATAGCTGAAGTTGGGCACCTCACAGGACAGCCATCAGACCCCCCAGACCCACCCTATTTTCTCAGGTAATCAGAGACGCCTAAAGCCCGCGACATCCGTTCTGGCAGAAAGGTCAAGACAGAGGTTAGGCTCTGAATAGCTGAAGGTGGACACCTCACAAGACAGCCATCAGACCCCACAGACCCACCATATTTTCTCAGGTAATGGGGGACGCCAAAAGCCCGCGACATCCGTTCCTGCAGAAAGGTCAAAACAGAGGCTTGTCTCTGAATAGCTGAAGTTGGGCACCTCACAGGACAGCCATCAGACCCCCCCAGACCCACCCTATTTTCTCAGGTAATCAGAGACGCATTCTCAGATAATCGGAGACACCAAAAGCCCGTGACATCTGTTCCGGCAGAAAAGTCAAGACAGAGGCTAGGCTCTGAATAGCTGAAGTTGGGCACCTCACTGAACAGCCATCAGACCCACCCTATTTTCTCAGGTAATCGGAGACGCCAAAAGCCCGTGACATCCGTTCCGGTAGAAAGGTCAAAACAGAGGCTAGGCTCTGAATAGCTGAAGATGTGCACCTCACAGGACAGCTATCAGACCACGCAGACCCACCCTATTTTCTCAGGTAATCAGAGATGCCAAAAGCCCGCGACATCCGTTCTGGCAGAAAGTTCAAAACAGAGGCTAGTCTCTGAATAGCTGAAGTTGGGCACCTCACAGGACAGCCATCAGACCCCCCAGACCCACCCTATTTTCTCAGGTAATCGGAGATGCCAAAAGCCCGCGAAATCCGTTCCGGCAGAAAAGTCAAGACAGAGGCTAGGCTCTGAATAGCTGAAGTTGGGCACCTCACAGGACAGCCATCAGACCCCCCAGACCCACCCTATTTTCTCAGGTAATCGGAGACACCAAAAGCCCGTGACATCTGTTCTGGCAGAAAAGTCAAGACAGAGGCTAGGCTCTGAATAGCTGAAGATGGCCACCTCACAGGACAGCCATCAGACCACGCAGACCCACCCTATTTTCTCACGTAATCGGAGACACTAAAAGCCCACGACATCTGTTCCGGCACTCCGGCCTGTGGCCCTCGGGCCAAGAAAAGCCTATCTACACAGCAATTCTACAGGATGCATCACCTTTGACCGATCAATATTGCGGCTAAACTTCCGAGACACTGATCCCAACATAAGGAACTACCATCAGCTGATGTGTTTGAAATCACAGAAGCCATGGAAGCTTCATATATAA
>NW_006401201.1:0-4111 GCF_000299155.1 Elephantulus edwardii
ATGTGAAAAACAATGTATACAAACTTTTTAAGTAAACCAGTATAAAATAAAAATTGTCTGTGTTTCTATATTAAAAATCAGAAGATTTCTAAAAATTCAAAATGTTGTTGTATATTCTGTTGTAAAATTTATTCCTCCTAGAACTAGGAGTGGATAAAATAGATGAATGAGACCGTCTAAGAATAAAATTCCTATGCACATCCAAAAACTTCTCCAACAGGATAAATAGGGAAGCCACAGACTCGAAAAAAAATACTTGGTAATGACATATCTGATAAGGGACTTATATCTAGAATTTATAAAATATTCGAGCACCACAAGAAGATAAAGGTAAACAACCCAATTGCAAAATGGGCACAGGATATGAACAGACACATCACTGACAATGACATTCAGATGGTGAACAAACACATGAAGAAGTGTTCAAAATTCCTAGCTCTAAGAGAGATGCAAATCAAAACAAATATGAGATATCGTCTCACCCTAGTAAGAACAGCAAAATTTAGCAGAACAGGAAACAATGAATGCTGGCAAGGTTGTAGAGAATCTGGAACCCTTATTCACTGTTGGTGGGATTGTAAAATGGTGCAACCATTGTGGAAGGCAGTATGACACTTCCTCAAAAAGTTGCAAATAGAGAAACCATTTGACCCAGCAATTCCACTACTGGGAATATACCCTAAAGAAACCATAACCACCACCCAAGCAGATATATACACACCCATGTTTGTTACTGCTTTGTTCGCAATAGCAAAGAGTTGGGCACACCCTAGTGCCCATCAACAAATGACTGGCTAGAGAAACTGTGGTATATTCACACAATGGAATACTACGCTGCACTGAAAAACAAGGCACTCATGAAATATTATACAAAACGGATGATCCTGGAGGACATTATGCTGAGTGAAATATCTCAGTCACAAAAGCACAAATACTGCATAATGCCACTGTTGTAAAGCATGACTGACATTGTAGTTGGAGGGAAACTAAGAGAGGATAAATAATGTATACGGCATTGAAACAGATGAGGGAGAGAATTGTTTAGGAAGAATATATGAAGAGGTGTTATTATCATGACACGCATCCAGAATAAAAGCTGCCCAGTGGAATGGACTGAAGGGAAAGGGATTGCATAACAATAAAAGAATTCTTTTTTTATTTTTCAAAGAGAAAAGTGAACTGAGGAGAAGGGTGGGCAGGGAGGAAAGTGTGCAACAATGAATGAATGGAAATCCAAAGTCTCTGTAAACTTTCATTAAAAAAAAATATACATTTAGCAAAATTTAGCACCAAGTTACTAATGATATCCTGCAGTAAAGTAGGGATGGAAGGAGCCACAATAACTTGTTAAAAACCTACAGCTATTTTTATAATAATGGTCTTAATCAATATTTATCTTTATGCATCTGAGTTAGTTCACTCAGCATAATACTTTCTAGACTCTTCCATGTGATACAGTATTTTACAAAACTGTTACTCTTTAGGGCTGCATAGTAGTCTATTGTGTAAATGTATCAAAATTTCTCAATCAATTCATTTGTTGATGGGCTTTTGGGCTATTTCCATATTCTTTCTATTTGAATAATTCTTCTATGAACTTATATGTACATATCTCCACTCCTTTGTCAGTTCTAATTTCATTAAAGTATATACCTAGCAGTGCAATAGCTATCTCATATGGAAGTTCTAGGTTCAGCTTTTTGAGAAAGTGCCAAAGTGTCTTCCAGAATGGTTATACCATTTTACATTCCCAAAAGCAGTACATGAGAGTTTCAGTTTCTCTACATCCTCTTCAGCATTTGTTACTTATTGTCTTGTTAAACTTTGCTGTTGCTACTGGGGTGATAATTGTATCTCATTGGGGTTTTGATTTTCATAATTAGTAAAATGCACATAAATGTCCAAAGTGGGAAGGAGAAAAGGAGAAGTGGAATGGGGGGGTGGTGATACAAGAAAAAGAGTGGAAATCACTAAGATAACAGAGTTTAGTGGGTGGGTTATGGGGAAGCTGAAAAAATGAAGATGATTCCATAAGGACTTGAAAAGATGGTGTAATAATAAGTATACCAACGATAATTAATTATATGGGATTTACTATATATGAATGTGTGAAACACAATGTAAATGAAGAACTGTATCAAACAATGTATACACATGAAACCCAATGTTATTTACTTTGGATTTAATTATATGACACCCTATAAAAATGTTAAAAAATTAAAAGAATGATATAACCTCTAAAAAAAGATATTTATTTCTGTTATTTGCAATTATATTCTGGATTCTTTACATTATTAAAAAAAGAAAATGAAAAAAATAATTGTCTATTTTAAATGACTGAAGCGAAGGCAACTTTAGTTTCTCTTACTCTGCTTTTTTCTAGTCGTTAAAGTACTACGTGGTTTCATTTAAATAAAGAAATTCTGTATATTAAAAAAAATGATGGATTGATGCAGAGACAGTAACAATGGGCTCAAGCATATCAGAGATCATGCAGATGGACCAGGATAGGGCAGGGTTCAGATCTGTTGTTGATAGGATCACTATACGTTGTCATTGACTCAAGGGCACCTAGCAACATCATCAACAACAATTTTTAATTACTTAATTTGTATGTGAAAATTGGCCAGGGAAGACCAAAGAAGAACTGGTGCCTTTGAGTTGTGGTGTTGGTGAAGAATATTGACTACCTCGTGTTGATGGAATTGTTACGTGCCATTGAGTAGCCTGCCAATCATAGCAATCCTATGGACAATAGCCCTGAAGCCTGCCCTATCCTGAGCCAGTCTCATTGACTCTGATACACCTAATCCCATTGTCCCAGTTACTGAGTCAATCCATCTCAACCAGGGTCTTCTCCTGCCCTGTCTCTCCACCCCTTCCAAGCATGATATCCTCCAAAGACTGGTCCTCCCTGGCCATGTGCCCATAGTATGGCTGGCTAAAAGAATGTCTTGGAGGAAGTCCAGCCAGACTGCTCTTCGGAGATGAAGACGCTGAGACTTCATCTTATATGCTTTGGGCACCCATGTGGATGGCAGCAGTCTCTGGCATAGGACATAACTCTTGGAAAAGTGGAGGTTCGATGAAAGAGAAGAAAACCCTCAGGGAGGTGGACTGATGCAGTGACCGCAACAAGGGGCACAGCAGAGATTGTGAAGATAGTGCAGGATCGTGCAGGGTCTAGTGTCGTTGCATGTAAGGGTCACTGTGGGTTGGAGCTGACTCAACAACACCACCTGCCTGTTTGTCATGTTGTGATCACTTGTGTGAGGCTATGATGCTGGACGCTATGCTGCTGATATCTCAAATCCCAGCACAGTCACTTATGGTGACTTAGGTTTCAGCAAAGCTTTCAGACTAAGAGTCTGAAAGACTTGGCAATCTACTTCCAAATATCAGCTAATGAAAACCTGTTATCACAGAATATTATCTGATATTGTGCTGGAAAATAAGTCCTATATCTTAGAAGACATTCAAAGTCCAAGTAGACCTGACAGTGGACTCGAGTATGTCAATGATTCAGCAATATTTTATTCTGTTGTCCTTGGTGTTCCCATGAGTTTTACTGACTCCATGGCCTCGACCCACAACAATTCTCTACATCTTTTAATAAAGAATACCTATTGATATGACAGGGCTCCTCTTACTCCTCTGGCTTGGCTGATGGAGAAAAGAACCTGTTGGAGGAGCAATTGTCTGCATTGGGGCTCACTGCATATCCAGGCTTGTCTTGCGGCCCTTGACGGTCTTAGGGTACTGGTTAGGACACCACCCTTTTTCTCTGTACGGTCATTGTGCCATGAGTTGGTCTTACTCTGAAATTCACTGGGATAGTTGATATTGCCCAGGATCAACTTCCTGAAGAATCAAGCACAAGGCAGAGATGTCTGATTCTGTGACAAGATAGTGTCAGTTTCCATGGTGAAGACCCAGCTTGCGGAAGGAAAAGAGATAAACAGAGCCTTGTGCTGCTGGGGTAGTTCTGCTGTGGATCCCAGGTATCAGAAAACCTTCTTTTCTTTCATGAAAACTTCCATTCTTGGAAAGGGTTGACAAATGGAGAATTAAATATTATAAGAGTAATTATTTTATTTTCTTTTTTCTTTTA
>NW_006401201.1:4429-5402 GCF_000299155.1 Elephantulus edwardii
CCCAGTAACAATAGCAAAATTCAACAGAGCATCAAACAATAAATGCTGGTGAAGTGATAGACAGATTGGAGGCCTTATTCACTGCTGGTGGGAGTGTAAAATGGTGCAATCTCTATGGAAGACAGTTTGGCACTTTCTCAAAGAGTTGGAAGTAGAAATACCATTTGGCCCATCAATTCCACTACTGGGAATATACCCCCTTAAGAAACCATAACCACTATCTAAACAGATATATGAGTCATTCTTAATCCTCCCCCTCCCCCCGCCCCAATGTTGGCCAGCGGTTTGCCAGCCATTGCAAGCAGGTTTCTCAAGCTGGCCTGGAGGTGGTGCTGTTTACATATGGTTCGTTTGAACCAGTAAATTAAGATGCAATGCTTGGAAAGGTGGGGCGTAGATGAAGGAGGGAAAGACCCTTAACGAGATGGAGTGACAGTGATTTTAACAGTGGACTCGAACATGTCAGGGATGCCCAGGATGGCACAGGATAGGGTAGGTTCAGATCATTGTTCATAGGATTGCTATGAGCCATAGTCTACTCAAGGACACTTCTGGCAGGCCGCTCAGAGGAGGGGTTAGGCATCTGACTAGCTGAAGTTGGGCAGCTTAGAGGACAGTCTCAGACCCCGCAGACGCATCCCATCTTCCCAGGTAATCGAAGACGCAAAAACCGCGCGACATTCGTTCCAAGAAAAGCCTATCCACACACCAGTTCTACAGGATGCATCACCTTTGCTCGGGAAACGTTACGACTGAACTTCAGAGACACTGATCCCAACATAAGGAACTATCATCAGCTGATGTGTTTGAAATCACAGAAGCCATGGAACCTTCATATATGTTATTAGATGGAGGGCTGGTGAAAGGGAGATAGATGTGAAGGGAGGGGGTAGAAGTGGATGGGTATCCTGGTGGATGGTGAAGCAGGAAATAAGTGGGTAAAGACGCGTGTGAGAAAGGCAGGGACAACACT
>NW_006401201.1:8611-10443 GCF_000299155.1 Elephantulus edwardii
ATTATGCAGATTGCACAATCTTGCTTGATGAAAGTGAGGAGGACTTGAAATGTTTGCTGTAGAAGATCAAAGTCTAAAGCATTCAGAATGGATTACTTCTTGGCGTCAGATAACAAAGGTCCTCACCACTGGGCCAATAATAGAAAATAGCCCAATATATGGAGAGAGGATTGGAGTTGTCAATTATTTGATCTTGCTTGTATCAACAATCAATACTGTTGGCACTAGCCGTCAGAAGATCAGGAGGAGTATAGCACTGGGAAAGTCTGCTGTCAGGAACCTCTCCAAAATGGAAGATCAGTGATATCCTTTTGAAGACTAAGGTGTGCCTGATTCAGACCATGGTCTTTTCAATAACTTGCTATGCTTCTGAGAGCTGAAAAATGAATATGGATGACAGAAGTTTTAGTGCCTTTGAATTGTGATGTTGGAGAAGAGTGCTGGATATTCCATGAACTGCCAAAAAAGATAGGTCTTGGGTAAAGTGCAGCCAGAGCTCTCCTTTGAGGCAAAGATAACAAAGCTTCATCTATCATACTTAGGACATGTTGTTAGGAGAGGCAATTCCTTGGAGAGTGACATCATGCTTGGAAAGGTGGATGATCAGCAAAAGAGAGGAAGGCCTCCAACGAGATGGATCAACACAGTGTCTGCAGCAATGGGTTCAAATGTGTCAGATATGATAAGAATGTCAAAGGAAAGGACAGGATTCATATCTGATATTCATAGGATAGCTATGAGTTGTGGTAGACATCACAAAACTTAACAACAACAACAACAACAACTCAGAACAGACCTATAGCCGACTCTCTAATAGGTTTTCAAGAGCAGCACATTCATGAGAAGGAATTATCCATGTCTCCCTTGGAGTGGTGGGTGGATTCGAACAATGTGCCAGTGGGTTGGCAGCACCATTTCTTACCACTAAGCCATTAGTGCCCCCAACTGACTAGACAGCAATAGGTTAGTTATGAAAGGTATGGTAATTGGACAACAAGATTCACGTAACGAGCTTCCTTTAATCATTTGGGTTAACTAAAGAGATCAGTGAAAAATAGTTGAAGGTCAAAAATATTTGCAGTGATAAAGAGACCTTTTTAAGAACTTCAAAAATCTGTTCAAAGACAAGATGAACAAACTAGTTTATATAGACGTGTAGAATTTCTGCATGAAAAACAAACACAGTTTTTTCTGTCATACCCCAACCCTGATGTCAGACCCATTCGACAACAGTGGCACCATGCAGTATTTGTCCCTTTGTGACTGAGATATTTCACGCAGCATAATGTGGGCAGGGAGAAAAGTGCGGCAATGAATGAATGGAAATCCAAAACCTCTGTAAATGCCTATTAAAATTAATAATAAAAAAAGAAAAAAAACCCACAAAGACAGTAATAAGCAAATTTCAAATTAAGAAAATAATAGCAACTCATGTAATAAACAAAAGGATGATTCCCCCACCTCTACCCCACCCCCAATACACAGCAAACAAAACTCAAAGACATAATAGTTAAGTTGGAAACGAAATCTAGCTGACCTTCAGCAGATTTTTTTTGGAAGGCTGCAGGTCATGGGGGAGGAGACCTGCATCTTACTGGGGAGACCCTAATGAGTTTGAAATTTGAGTTAGGAGCACAACTTCCTATAGACTGTGCCACAAAAGCTCTCTCCAACACACGAAGAGATTTTTTTTTTAATCCAAAAGGAGAATAGAGAAAGGATGTGAAGAATAAAGCTATTTAAGATAACAAAAAAGAGAGAATTGAAATAGCAAAAAACCCCAAATAATTTTCAAAACCTATATATTGCGAGATTAACAGAAGGGGCATCCT
>NW_006401202.1:0-1365 GCF_000299155.1 Elephantulus edwardii
AGTAATTAATTCACACTCCACAATTTGTACTAACATTAAATTGAGACTTGCTACGTGCAATGCTTGCTGGTGGAGCCTGAGGTCATGCTCCCATGCCCACACGTGGACTGAAATCATCTCTCCTACAGAATATTTTTTTCTCTCCACCAAGACACGTGTTGAACTTAAAGTTCTTAAGCACTTAATTTTATAAATGTGAAATAATAATTTCTGAAAATCCTTTCTTTTTAAAAGTCAGTCTTTGTAATCTTTAATCAGAGAGTAAGAATTAGTAACTCATTATTCAAGGTTCAGAAAACTAAAGAAGCACACTCCAAGGATAAAGAATTAAGCCTTCAAGTGATTTGACAGGTAAGTTTTAGCTCCTGTTTTCCTGAAGTCTTTGATGGTTAAATTGCAAATACTCCTAACACGTGTGTGTGTGTGTGTGTGTGTGTGAAGTTCTCAAACACATTAGTCACCTCAGATTTTTCTGATTTTCTGATTTTTCTGACAGTTATTATCAAATCTTTGGGAAGATTTTCAAAGAAAAACTTTTCTTTTTAAAGTGGAATTTGTTTGCTAGATCTCTTTATCATATGTCTTGCATTTAAATCTACAATAAGTTTCAATAGATTTCCCACTCCCCCCAGATGTTGAAGAAATGATTATCTGAACATGGTAGAAGCACTTTCAAAATCTAAAGAAACAAGATTTTAAAGGTACAGCATTTTTTTTGTTTTGTTTCACCAAAATTAAACTCCACTGTCACTGAGTGAGGTGACTTCATAGCACTCATGCTTTATTTGTCTAATTTATAAAGCATTTCCCTCCAGGGCTCTCAGTAGGATTTCACAAGCACTTCATTAGGTAAACAGGCAGAGTTTATGGTGCAACTTTATTGACAGAAAAAATCAAAGCTCAGAGAGGGTGACTGACCTCCCTGGGTCCCATAAAGCAGGAATAAGTGGAATAAAGCCAGTAGGAAAGCCCTAATTATTTAATCCCATACATTCTCTTCTCTTTGTTATAAACATTGGGAATGAATAATTTTATAAAAATAGAGATGTGTTTGTTTGAAACTTAAAGTAGTGTTGTGGATTTAGTTACTCACATCCCTGCTAAATAGTGACAAATTCAGGAAGTAAAGGGAAACTATTCTGGTGAATTTTTCCTCGTAAGAACTCTCTTCACACCTAAGTTCCCGGTACCTTTGATATTTTTCTTTTTTTCTTCTCTTAACCGTGATTTGAGGAACTGTGCTGCTTGTTCCTGTTAGTACGGAAGAAGTGAGTGGTAGGAGTATAAAATATCATTTCTCCCAGTTATCAATATGTCAAATGCTTTTTAGAAATACTCTCTAAGCCTTGAAATAAGCTCCCTCCA
>NW_006401202.1:5270-6392 GCF_000299155.1 Elephantulus edwardii
TTTGGACATGTTGTAAGGAGAGACCGGTCCTTGGAGAGGGACATCATGCTTGGTAGGGTGGAGGGACAGAGCAGGAGGGGAAGGCCCCCTATGAGGTGGATAGATTCAGTGACTGGGGTAATTGGGATGGGTGTATCAGAGACGGTGCGATTGGCACAGGACAGAGCAGAGTTTAGGACTGTTGTACATAGGGTTGCTATGAGTAACAGGCGACTCGACTGCACATAACAACATCATCAACAACAAGGTAAATGTAAGTTTTGCTAATGGATGACACTGTTGGGAGTATGGTGCCGTCAGGGCTGTGGTCCCTGCCTCCTCCTTCTGCCCTCTTCTTAACCATGACACCCCCTTTGTGATTTCAAACATTGTGATGCTTTGCCTGAGACACTATGCTTATATTCAGCGTGCTTGCCCTGCAGGATCGATTGCCTTAAGCAGCAGTACAGTTCAGAGTAATGAAGAGCTTTCTCTCATATCTGAATAGCCATTCTGAATAGCTGCTCAGTTCTGAACAAGTTTCAGTGTCCCCACCTTCCACCTGCTGTGTGTTGGGGATGTGCCATTTGTTCCCATGTGACCTAGTGTGGAATGCATACTTATCAACGTGGTGGCACAACAAAGGCATCCAAAAGGAAGGGAACCCTGGGAAGAGCCCCCAACACATATTCTCTCTTGTCCTTCACCAGTTTGGCCCTACTTTTCTAAATCAGATGTTGGCACAGACATGTGTGATGGGAAGTCTGAGGAGATCCCTTCTAGAGGAGACAGCTACCAGATGTCCAGTAGGGTATGGTGGAGGGGTCCTCAATGAAATCCCAAACCAGGTGATTCCTTCATCTGGGGTTGGTTAGAGACTGCAATCCCTGCAGGAGAAGAGTCCTAACACACATTGACCAGTCCTGTGCCCTTGTCAGTTGTCACTCGGCCAAGCTTTCCTTGGTGAGGAGTCAACCTGCAGAGCAGGGCTCTGAGGAGCTCTGAACAGAGGCTGCAGCCTGATCTCAGCCTCCACAAAGGGTTCTCTCTGATTAGATGCTACTGCTGGTCCTGGAGCAGAGTGAGGGCTACTGATTGTGAATATCAAGTGTGAATCTCATAGATATTAATGTTCTACCACAT
>NW_006401202.1:8255-8875 GCF_000299155.1 Elephantulus edwardii
CTGCCATAACTACGTCATTGTTTCCAAATTGTGCATTACAGTCACCAGTTATTATTAAATCACCTTGATTGTATGTTTGGTTAATTGTGCACTGCACAAGTTGGTAAAAATTCTCAATTTCCTCATCTTTGGCTTTAGCTGTTACTGTGTATATTTGTGTTAACAGGTCTTCCTTGTATGCACATGGATATTGGTCTGTAGCTCATATTTTACTTCAGGATGTTGTTGTTGTTATGTGTTGTTGAGTCGCTTGAGACTCATAGCGACTCTATGTACAATAGTCTTAAACCCTGCTTTGTCCTGTGCCAATCTCACTGTCTCTGACACACACACCCTGATTATCCAAGTCACCGAATCAATCCACTTTATACAGGGTCTTCCACTCCTGTGCTGTCCCTCCACCCTCCCAAGCATGAGTACCTCTCCAAGCACTGGTCCCTCCTTGCAACATGTCCAAAGTATGTTAGACCAAGCCTCAGAATCCTTGCCTCAAAGGAGCCACTCAGTTTAACTCTCTTCAGGATCAACCTGTTTGTTTTCTTAGCAGTCCATAGTATATTCAATACTCTTCTCCAGCACCACAGCTCAAAGGCATCAATTCTCCTTCTATCCCCCAAGTC
>NW_006401202.1:11846-12426 GCF_000299155.1 Elephantulus edwardii
TTCCAGTCATCCGTTATTATCAAAGCATCTTGATTGCATGTTTGATCAATCTCCGATTGTAAAAGTTGGTAGAAATCATCTATTTCTTCTTCTTTGGCTCTGGTTTTTGATGCATATATCTGAAAGATAGTGTTATTCACTGGACTTCCTGGTAAGCATATGGATATTATCCTGTCACTCACGATGTTGTACTTCAAGACGGATCTAGAAATTAGTTTTGTAACTATGAAAGCAACTCTATTTCCCTCGCCTTTTCATCTCTGGAGTAATATATATGATCATCTGACTCAAATTGCCCCATGCCAGTCCATCTCATCTCTCCAAGAGTCATCAACAACCTCTGTTATGCAGATGACACAACCCTGCTTGTTGAAACTGACGAGGTCCTAAAGTGCTTGCTGCAGAAGGTGAAGAACTGCAGTCTTTAATTTGGATTGAAGCTCAGCATCAAGAAAATAAAGATTCTCACCACTGGGCCAATTGGCAGCATCAGTATGGAGGGTGAAGAGATTGAGATAGTCAACAGTTTTAGTTTGCTTGACACCACAATCAACACTCTTGGTAACAGCAGCCAGGAAAT
>NW_006401203.1:0-2540 GCF_000299155.1 Elephantulus edwardii
ATTACCTTTCTGTCGGAACAGATGTCGCGGGCTTTGGGCGTCTTTGATTACCTTTCTGCCAGAACGGATGTTGAGGGCTTTCGGCGTTGTCGATTACCTTTCTGCCGGAATGGATGTTGCGGGCTTTCGGCATCGTCGATTACCTTTCTGCCGGAACAGATGTTGAGGCCTTTCATCGTCTTCGATTACCTTTCTTCCAGAATGGATGTCGCGGGCTTTCGGTGTCCATTACCTTTCTGCCGGAACGTATGTCGCGTGTTTTGGCGTCTCCAATTACCTGGGAAGATGGGGTGGGTCTGCGGGGTCTGGTGGCTGTCTTGTGAGGTTCCCAACTTCAGCCAGATAGCGCCGAGCCTCTATTTTGACTTTTCTGCCGGAAAGGATGTCGAGTGCTTTTGGAGTCTCCGATTACCTGGGAAGATGGGGTGGGTATGCTTGGTCTGATGGCTGTCCCGTGACGTGCCAGAATTCAGCCAGTCAGACCCAAGCCTCTGTTTTGACCTATCGGCCGGAACGGATGTCGCGTGCTTTTCGAGTCTCCGAATACCTGGGAAGATGGGTTGCGTTTGCGGGGTCTCCTGGCTGTCCCGTGAGGTGGCCCACTTCATCCCGTCAGATCCGAGTCTCTGTTTTGACCTTCCTGCCGGAAAGGCTGTCTCCTGCTTTTGGAATCTCCGATTACCTGGGAAGATGGGGGGGGTCTCCGGGGTCTGGTGGCTGTCTTGTGAGGTGGCCGACTTCAGCCAGTCAGAGCCGAGCCTTTGTTTTGACCTCTCTGCCGGAACGGATGTCCGGTGCTTTTGGCATCTCTGAATACCTAGGAAAATTGGGTGGGTCTGCGTGATCTGGTGGCTGTCCCGGGAGGTGCCCGACTTCAGCCACTCAGAGCCGAGCCTCTGTTTTGACCTTTCTACCGGAATGAAGGTCGCGTCCTTTTGGCATCTCCGATTACCTGGGAAGATGGGCTGCGTCTGCGGGGTCTGGTGGCTGTCCTGTGAGGTGCCCGAATTCATCCAGTCAGAGCCAAGCCTCTGTTTTGACCTTTCTGCCGGAACGGATGTCGAGTGCTTTTGGCGTCTCCGATTACCTGGGAAGATGGGGTGGGTCTGCAGGTTCTAGTGGCTGTCGCGTGAGGTGCCCGACTCCAGCCAGTCAGAGCTGAACCTCTGTTTTGACCTTTCTGCTGGAAAGGATGTCTCCTCCTTTTGGCGTCTCCGATTACCTGGGAAGATGGGGGGGGGGAGTCTGCAGGGTCTGGTGGCTGTCTTGGGAGGTGCCTGACTTCAGCCAGTCAGAGCGGAGCCTCTGTTTTGACCTTTCTTCCGGAAAGGATGTCCAGTGCTTTTGGCGTTTCCGATTACCTGGGAAGATGGGGTGGGTCTGCGCGGTCTGGTGGCTGTCTTGTGAGGTTCCCAACTTCAGCCAGTCAGAGCCGAGCCTCTATTTTGACCTTTCTGCCGGAACGGATGCCGCGTGCTTTTGGCGTCTCCAGTTACCTGGGATGATGGGGGGGGTGGTCTGCGGAGTCTGGTGGCTGTCCCGTGAGGTGCCCGACTCCAGCATGTCAGAGCTGAGCCTCTGTTTTGACCTTTCTGCCGGAACGGATGTCGCGTGCTTTTGGCGTCTCCGATTTCCTGGGAAGATGGGGTGGTTCTGCTGGGTCTGGTGGCTGTCCCGTGAGGTGCCCGACTCTAGCCAGTCAGAGCCGAGCCTCAGTTTTGACCTTTATGCCGGAACGGATGTCGCATGCTTTTGGTGTCTCAGATTACCTGGGAAGATAGTGTGGGTCTGCGGGGCAGGGTGACTGTCCCGTGAGAAGCCCGACTTCAGTTGGTCAGAGCCGAGCCTCTATTTTGAGCTCTCTGCCCGAACGGATGTCACGTGCTTTTGACATCTCCGATTACCTGGGAAGATGGGGTGGGTCAGCGTTGTCTTGTGGCTGTCCTGTGAGTTGCCAAACTTAGGCCAGTGAGAGCCGGGCCTCTGTTTTGACCTTTCTGCCGCAACGGATGTCGCGTGCTTTTGCCGTCTCCGATTACCTGGGAAGATGGGGTGGGTCTGCGGGGTCTGGTGGCTGTCCTGTGAGGTCCCTGACTTCAGCCAGTCAGAGCTGAGCCTCTGTTTTGACCTTTCTGCCGGAACGGATGTCGCGTGCTTTTGGAGTCTCCGATTACCTGGGAAGATGGGGTGGGTATGCGTGGTCTGATGGCTGTCCCGTGAGGTGCCTGACTTCAGCCAGTCAGAGCCGAGCCTCTGTTTTGACCTTTCTTCTGGAATGGATGTCGAGTGCATTTGGCTTCTCCGATTACCTGGGAAGATGGGGGGGGGTCTGCGGGGTCTGGTGGCTGTCTTGTGAGTTGCCCGACTTCAGCCAGTCAGACCCGAGTCTCTGTTTTGACCTTTCTTCCCGAATGGATGTCACGTGCTTTTGGTGTCTCTGATTACCTGGGAAGATGGGGTGGGTCTGCGGTGTCTGGTGGCTGTACCGTGAGGTGCCCGACTTCAGGCAGTCAGAGCCGAGCCTCTGTTTTTACCTTTCT
>NW_006401203.1:5952-10064 GCF_000299155.1 Elephantulus edwardii
TGTTTATGAAAATTAATAAAATATAATTATAGAAAAAAAAGAAACACACACAAAAAAAAGAATATCGTTCATGAAGAATGCAAAAAGTCATTACTAAGTAGGAAAAGGAAGAAAAGGCCAAAATGTATGTCAGAAGAGACTCTGAAGATTGCACTAGAATGCCAAGAAGGCCAAGAAAAGGGAAGAAATAAAGGAGCTGAACAGAAGATTTCAAAGGGCTGCTTTGGAAAACAAAACAAAATATTATAATGAAATGTGCTAGGAGCTTGAGTCAGAAAGCCAAAAGGGCTGAACTTACTCAGCATTTCTTAACCTGAAAGAACTAAAACACAAATTCACGTCACCAGTTGCAATACTTAAAGATGCCCATAGCATCTTTAAGTTATTGAATTTTAAGTTTTAAGATATTGAATCATTCAAAAAGCATTAAAAGCGGGGCGGGCCGGGCCGAGAGGCTGGAGCCGGGCCTCGGCCGCGAGAGACCAGAGAGTCTTGTCTTCCTGGGCCGTGCTCACGCTGTGGCCATGTCTGCGTCCGCAGGGAACCGTGGCCCCTTCAGTCTACACTCTCAGGCTGCACCAAGTCGGACCCCCCCCTCCCCACCTTGAGCCGGTCAGAGGGCAGTGATCTGCATCCTCTGTGTGTCCGGACCACTCACCCCCCCCAGCCGAGAAACAGGAGAGCCCAAGGGATGGCAGCTGACATGCAGAGGAAGAGAAGCAGTGAATGCCCCGATGGCGCATTGGCTCCTTCTGACGGGCAGAGTATGGAGAGAGCTGAGAGCCCCACACCAGTACTGGCCCAGGGAATGGAGCCAGGTGCTGGGCAGGAGGGTGCTATGTTCGTCCATGCCCGTTCCTATGAGGACCTGACTGAGTCTGAGGATGGAGGGGCATCCGGGGAGAGCCCCAAGGAAGGTGCTGGAGGGCCCCCACCACTGCCGGCAGATATGCGCCAGATCAGCCAGGACTTCAGTGAGCTGAGCACCCAGCTAACGGGTGTGGCCCGAGACCTGCAGGAAGAGATGCTGCCTGGAAGCTCAGAGGACTGGTCAGAGCCCCCAGGGGCAACTGGGCGGCCAGCCACAGAACCCCCCAGGGAGGGTACCACTGAGGGGGATGAGGAAGATGCTACTGAAGCATGGCGCCTGCACCAGAAGCACGTCTTTGTGCTGAGCGAGGCAGGGAAGCCTGTGTACTCCCGCTATGGGTCAGAGGAGGCACTCTCCAGCACCATGGGTGTCATGGTAACCCTGGTGTCCTTTCTGGAGGCAGACAAGAATGCCATACGCTCCATCCACGCAGATGGCTACAAGGTGGTGTTTGTGCGCCGAAGCCCGCTGGTGCTGGTGGCCGTAGCGCGTACGCGGCAGTCCGCACAGGAGCTGGCTCAGTAGCTGCTGTACATCTACTACCAGATCCTGAGCCTTCTCACCGGTGCCCAGCTGAGCCACATTTTCCAGCAGACGCAGAATTACGACCTGAGGCGCCTGCTCTCGGGTTCAGAGCGGATCACCCAGTTTCCTGATGGGCGCAGCCCGCTGCCTGCCGCTGGCCGCAGCTGTGGGTGATGTCGTAAGCTCAAGTTTGCAGCAGGCAAAGGCCCGTAGCCTCGTCTTCTCCATCCTGCTGGCCCGCAACCAGCTTGTGGCGCTGGTGCGTCGCAAGGACCAATTCCTACACCCCATCGATCTGCACTTGCTTTTCAACCTCATTAGCTCCTCTTCGTCCTTTCGTGAGGGTGAAGCCTGGACGCCAGTGTGCCTGCCCAAATTCAACTCTGCAGGCTTCTTCCACGCACACATCTCTTACTTGGAGCCTGATACTGACCTCTGCCTGCTGCTGGTCTCCACTGACCGAGAGGACTTCTTTGCGGTTTCTGACTGCCGACGCCGCTTCCAGGAGCGCCTGCGGAGCACGGAGCCCAACTGGCCCTGCGGGAGGCCCTACGCACACCTTACTACAGTGTGGCCCAAGTGGGTATTCCGGACCTCCGCCACTTCCTCTATAAGTCAAAGAGCTCAGGACTGTTCACCAGCCCTGAGGTCGAGGCCCCTACACAAGTGAAGAGGAGCAGGAGCGGCTCTTGGGCCTCTACCAGTACTTGCATAGCCGTGCCCACAATGCCTCCCGGCCACTCAAGACCATCTACTACACAGGACACAATGAGAACCTCCTGGTCTGGGTGACAGGTGCCTTTGAGCTCTACATGTGCTACAGCCCCCTGGGGACCAAAGCATCGGCCGTCAATGCCATCCATAAGCTGATGCGTTGGATCCGCAAAGAGGAAGATCGCCTCTTCATCCTCACACCCCTCACCTACTGATGGAAATGTATGCAGACCCAAACTTCCTGGACCTGTTGGGATGTGGGCAGCCATGAGAGCCTCCAGGTGGGGCTAGCCTTTTCTTACCCAGCCAGCAGGCAGGGACTGTGGCTTGGTGTGTGCATTAAAGTGCTTTGAGAAATAAAAAAAAAATAAAATTAAAAAAAGCATTAAAAGCAGATGGAAGGAGTACGCAGAGTCATTGTATCAAAAAGAATTGGCTGACAGAAGAATTTTAAGAAAAAACATGAGCATGAGACAATGGTGAAGAAGAAGGATGTGCAGGCTGCTCTGAAGGACTTGGCAAAAAATAAAGCATCAGGAATTGATGGAATACCAGTTGATATATTTCAACAAACAGATGCTGCCCTGCGTGTGCCCACCAATTTGCTAAGAAATCTGAAGGAAAGCTACTTGGCCAACTGATTGGAAGAGATGCATATTTATTATCATTCCAAAAAAAAGTGACCCAACAGAGTGTGGAAATTATCATATAATATAAAAAAAATCACACACTAGCAAAATCCTGCTAAAGATTATTCAGAAAATACTTGAACAGTACATTGACAGAAAACTACCAGAAATCTAGGCTCAGTTTAGAAGAGGTCATGGCACTTGGGACATTATTTCTAATGTCAGATGGATCTTGGCAGAAAGCAGAGAGTACCAGATAAATGTCTGTGTTTCATTGAGGCAAATGTATTTAACTGTGTGGATCACAATAAATTGGGGCTAACCTTGAGGAAAATGAGAATCTCAGAATACTTGATTGTGCTTTTACAAAGCCTATATTTGAACCAAGATGTAGTCCTTAGAACAGAGCAAGGAAGGACTGCCTCGTCCAAAATCATGAAAGGAATGCATCAGGAATGCACTGTGTCCCCATATCTTTACTTCCTTTTTTGAAAAAAAAATTTTAATAATTTTAATGAACATTCACAGAGATTTTGGATTTCCTTTCATTCATTATTGCACTTCTTTCCCTGCCCAGCCCTCCTTCCCACCCCAGTTCGCTCCTCTTTTTGAAAAGTAAAATAAAAACTCTCGCCCTGGTACACAATCTCCATACTTTTTCAATCTGTATGCAGAACATGTCATTTGGGAAGCATGGCTTTATAAGACATCAAGATTGGAGGGAGACACATTAACAACCTATGATATGCAGATGATACAACCTTGTTTACTGAAACTGAAGAAGACCTGAGGCATTTGCTGCAAAAGGTCAGTGAATGTAGTCTTCAGTATGAATTGAAGCTCAGCATCAAGAAGACAAAGATTCTCACCACTGGGGCAATTGGCAGCACAGTAATAGATGGAGAAGAGATTGAGTCCTTAGAAATTACAGCTAGTTTGGATTCACAAACAACACAGACAGCAGTTAGGAAATCAAAAGACAAATACTGGGAAAATCTGCTGTCATGGAGCTCTCCAGTGTGCTGAAGATCAAAGATGTCAGTTTAGATAGACAGGTGAGCTTAATCCAGGCCATGGTTTTCTCAGTTACTTGTTATAATTCAGAAAGTTGGAGAATAACTAAGAATGACAGAATAAATGCTTTTGAGTTGTGGTGCTGAAGGAAAATCTTGAATATACCATGTTGAATATACCACTTTGAATATACCAATATACATTTCCAGCACAGTGTGTTACTCGAGGGCTTCAGTAGGTAAGGGGCTGCGCTTTGCAAACACAGCTTTGCATAGGTGTTCACGTGCAATTTATCCTGAATTGCTGTTTCCTACACGGAGACAAAACAGATTTCTGGAGAGTTTTTCAGACAAATGCTT
>NW_006401204.1:0-10500 GCF_000299155.1 Elephantulus edwardii
AATCACTGTCACTCCGTCTGATGAGTCTTCCTATCCTTTGCTGTTCTTCCATCTTTCTAATCATGATGTCTCTCTCCAGAAAATAGCCTCTCTTAACAACAAGCTCAAAGTATATGAGACAAAGCTCTCCATCCTTGCCTCCAAGAAGCACTCTTGTAATATCTTCTCCAAGACATATCTGTTTGTTCTTTCTGCAATCCCTAGCATATTCAGGACTTTTCAACACCATAGCAAAAAAGCTTTTTGGTTTATTTTAGAAGAATTAAAATATACCTGAATATTAAAATCTAAGAAAACGTATTTTTACTAATTTTATTATTTCAAGCCTTATACAATGATATAAAATGTTAAGAAATTAATTGAAATGTTTAGATAGGTTTTAAATCGTGTTTTATTGACTACCACACTGTCATAATACACTTTAATGTACAATAAAGTAGTCTTTAAATTTCAGGTGGTCTTAAGAATAACAAATGAAACAGGATGATTAGATTTTTTTTATTGATATTTTTTAATCTTTCACTTATTTATATTATCATTCTAGGGTATGTAAAAACCCTGTTCTGTTTACAATTGGTTTTCCTTTACTTCCCCCCCCCCCACCTACTTAGAACCCAACACTAGTGATTTTTAAGGTTTGTCTCTTAAAGTTTGGTATGTATACATTTGAGAGATTACATTTCTAGACATGGCCAAATCAGTTGTTTCATATCCAAATTCTTCTGAGAATAAATAGAAGGGGGAAAAAGTGTTGAGAGCAACAAAAACTAGCAGCAAGGATTTACAGGTCCTGGATTCAGCAGAGAAAGAAAGGAAGCATAGTAAGATAATGCTAGCATTTGATGCAGAACTATGATGAGAATTAGGGTGATATTTCATAATCGGAAAAATATTAATTCAAGTCTACAGAGCTATCTAACATTGCTAAATTTCTATGTATCTAGTTACATGGCTGGCTTTAGATATATTGAAGGCAAAATTAATGGAACTAAAAGAAGAAATACACAAATATGGAAAAAAATAAGGTTATTGTGCTGGCCACAGTAGTCTGTGAATCATAGCCACTTTATGCACGAGAGCTCTGAACTTCACCCTATCATCCTGAGCCAATCTTACTGTCTCCAACACACCTACCCCCACCACCCCAGTTACTGTTTTAAACCATATCATCTGGGATCTTTTTATCCTGTTCTATCCCTCCACACTTTCAAGCATGATGTCCTTCTCCAAGGTCTGGTCTCTCCTAGCCACATGCCCGAAGTATTTCAGACAGAGATTCAAAACCATTGCAACCAAGAAGCAAATTGGTTTCACCCTTTCTAGGAGAGATGCTTGTTCTTTTGGCATTGCATGGTATATTCAATACTCCAGAATGACAACTCAAAGGTACTGATTCTTCTTCTGTCATCTTTAGTCATTGCTCAGCTCTCTGATGAACAACAAGTAATTGTGAAGACCATGACCTGGATCAGGATCTCTAGATTGACATCTTTGCTCTTTAGCACTCTAGAGAGGTCCCTGAAAGTCCATTTTCCCAATACAATTCAACTTTTGATTTTTCTGGCTGTTGATACCAAGGGTGTGTATTGTAGAACTGAGAAAGCGGAAATTTTTAACAACTTTGTTCTCTTCTCCATCTGGCATGGTGCTATCGGCTGTCCCAGTGGTGAGAATCTTTAGTGTTTTTTTTTATTTTGAGTTGTAATAAATATTGATGACTAGAGATAGTCCTTGACTTTCTGCAGCAAATGTTTTAGGTCTTCCTCCGAGGCAAGTTGTCACATATGTGTAATGCAGGGTGATAGAGAATCTTCTTCCAATACTAATATCATATTTCTCCTCATAAAGACCAGCCTTCCAAATGTTCTGTTCCATATATAGATTGAAAAAGTATGGAGGAAGTATGCATCCCCGAAGCCTTCCTTTCCTGATTGTGAAACATGCAGTGTTTCCTTGCTTTGTTCTGAAGACCACATCCTGGTCCAAGTATTCGTTTTACAGGAGCACAATCAAGTGTTCTGGGATTCTCCTTCTTCTCAAGGGTAGCCATAATTTGTTGTGATCCACACAGTCAAATGCCTTTGCATAGTTAATGAAGCACAGATAGATGTTGTACATTCTACTTTCATCCAAGATCCATCTGACATGGGGTATAAATATCCATAGTGTCATGGCCTCTTCTAAACCCAGCTTGTATTTCTGATAGTTCTCTATTGATGATTGATTTCAATTGTTTTTGGACACTCTTCAGCAGGATTTTGCTTGAGTGTGATATTAGTGATAATATGTGATAAATTCCATACTCCATTGGCTCACCTCTTTTTGGAACGGGAATAAATATGAACCTTTTTCATTTAGTTGGGCACGTACTTGTCCTCCAGATTTTTTTACACAATCTGGTGAGCATGTCCATGTCCAATTGGTATTCCATCAATTCCTGGGGCCTTATTTTTGCTAATTCCTAGAGGTCTGCTTGAACATCCTCCTTCATCACTATTTCATCTTGATCATATGTTATTTCATTAAATTCTTCTATGTCCATCAATTCTTTTTGGTACTGTGACTCTGTATACTCCCTCCATGTTCTTTCAATGCTTCCTTGATCATTCAACATTTTGCCCATAGGATCCCTAAGTATTATCATTCAAGGCTTGAATTTATTCATCTGGTCTTTCAGCTTAATGAATGCTGAAAGAGTTTGTCTCTTTTGATTTTCCAGCTCTAGCTCTTTGCATCTTCCATTGTAATACTTTTACTTTGTCTTCCCAACTGCCCTTTGAAATCTTTTGTTCAACAAATTACCTTCTTGATTTCTTCTCTTTGTTTTGGTTTCTTGGCACTTTAGGTGCAAAATTAAGAGTAATTTTGATATAAAATTAGTCTTTTCTTCCTCCTCTTTCTTTATAATGACTTTTTGAATTTTTAATGGATGATTTTGTTGATATCCTCCCACTGCTCATCTGGTCTTCACATACTAGTGATCAAGGCCTCAAACCTGTTCCTGAGATGGATTTTAAATCCAGGTGGGATAGACTCAAGGCCAAATTTTGGTTCCTATGGATTTGATTTAACCTTCTTTAGCTTCAGTTTGAACTTGAATATGAGTAGTTAATAGTCTGTTCCACAATAAGCATCTGATCTAGTTTTCACATCTGATACTAAGCTTCTACAGCAATTTTTTCCACAGATGTAATCAACCTGATTCCTGTGTAGACCATCAGGTGAGGTCCATGTATATAGTTGCTGTTTGTGCTTCTTATTTATATTAACTTTTAAGTTATGTGCAATAAATAAATCATTGATTGTACAGAATTCTATCATTTCATATCTAGCCTAATTTCTGTCACCAAGTCCACATTTTCCAACTACTGATCTTTCTCCTTTGTTCCCTTTCAACTTTTAAATTCCAGTCTCTCATTATTTTTGATACATCTTGGTTGCATATTCAATCAATTTCTGACTGCAAAAGTTGGTAGAAATAATGTACTTAGTCCTCTTTAGCTCTGGTTGTTGGCATACATATTTGAATTCATATGGATATATACAATCATTCACAACCTTGTATTTCAGGATGCATCTAATTTTTTTTAACTATGACTGCAATTCCATTTTTTCTTACCTTTTCATCACCAGCATAGTAGATCATAGGTTTGTCTGGCTCAAAATGCCTCAGGCCAATCCATCTCAGCTCATCAATGCCTATTATGTCCATATTTATGCATCCCATTCCTTCCTGAACAATGCCCAGTTTTCTTACATTTCTACTTCTCTTATTCCATGTTCCAATCACTCGTATCTGCTTGTAATTCTTCCTCCTCCCTTGTGTTTCAAAATTCAAGGGTTCAGCCACTGGTGCCTTGTCTGCTAGTGCAATTTAAGTATCGTCTATTGTACATAGTGTGTTCGAAGGCCTACTATTTCAGAAGTGGATGGCCAAATCATTCTTCCTAGTAGAATATTTAAAGAAAATGGAATATAATTTTTAATACATTTATTTTTTGTGTTTCATTCATATACATTGTGCATCACACATTCCTTCACTCACATTGTGTTTCATACAATTATTTATACACATTATATTTTCTAAAACCAATCACCATTGATCTGTGCCTATCATTACCCAGTCTTTTCAGGTCTGAATTGATTCTTTCCTATTCTTTAACCCCACTCAACCCATCCTCCACTCCTTCCCGTCAGCCCACCAAACTAAGCTATTCTGGTGATTTCCTTTTGCCCCAGATCTTCTCCTTTCGGACTTTTATACACATTTTACTACTTATCCTTCTATTTGAGGTATTTGTCCTTATGATAGTGAGTTGGTTGGCTCAGCATAATGCTTTCTACACTCCTATGTAATAGAGTATTTAAAGAAATTATTGCTCATTAGTGCTGCATAGTATTCCATTGTGTGAATGCACCAGAATTTCTCAATTCATAAAAAGACAAAAAAAATGATAAAGATTGGAGAAGATGTGGAGGGATTGGAACTCCCATATGCTGCTGGTGGTATTGTAGAATGGTGCAGCCATTCTGGAAGGCAATTTGGCATTTCCTCAAAAGCTGCAAACAGAGATCCCAAATGACCCAGACATTCTACTGCTAGAAATGTATCCCAAGGAAAATAGAACTGAGGCAGGAATGGAGATTTGTACACCTATGTTCATAGTAGCTTTATTTACAATTGCAAGAAAATTTATACAGAGCTATTGCACATCAACAAATGAATGAATTAAGAAATTATGGTACAATTAACACAATGGAATACTATTGTAGAAGATTTTAGCACAATTTCCCCTGTAACTATGAGAACAAAGGAATCCTGGAGGTTTAGTATGTTACATGTTGTTTCTCAACTGAAAGATTCTGATCCATCAAGTGTTTCTTTGGCAAAAGATAGACAATCTCCTCTCATAAAGTGTTATAGTCTTGAAAACTGATGAAGAGTTCTCATGGATTGGAAGTAGCTCAAGGGTATTCAGTTTGGTAATAGAATAAACGTTAAGTGATTAGAGAGTATCACTCCACAGCAACTCACTAGAGGCTCCCTATGAGATCAAACAAATTGCCCTATTATTTTCATTTTATTTTTGTCAAGCTGCTGCCAGCCTGAGAATGTATTTTCTTCCATGTACTCTCTCTCCATCCTTCCTTGCCTCATTTCTTTATTTTCACTTATATTTATTATCTTGCATTTGCACAAGATTAGTAAATATAGATTATTTTACAGGGGACTTGGATAAAAAGGATTTCTTCCGATTACTCTTAACTCCATAGACTACTTTTCATAGACAGCTTGTATTTTGTACTCAAATGATGAGATAAGAATATTACTCTTGTTTTTTACTGTGGTAATGATCTTAGAAACATTGCTTCTTAAAATGTCATTCTTTTCATAATAGTGGTAAAGTTCTATGAATTTTACATCTTTAACATTAAAGCCATTGTTGTTAATATTTTCATTTCTGTATTACCTATAAAGAGAATTAGGTATCTGCTTCATTGTTTGGTAAGAAGATGTTATCCTGATTCAGACATTTTTAAATAACACATTGTTATTGGAAATTGTTTTTGTTATCCTGATTCAGACATTTTTAAATAAAACGTTGTTATTGGAAATTGTTGTTAAGTGCTGTTGACTACAATTCATAATGACCTCATGAACAATAGACATGAATTCTGTCCTATCATGCATCATTCTTATCATCCTCAAAACATTTGAGTCTGTTGTCATAGAATGAGGTAGCATTTTGTAAAAAACTAAATTGGGACAAATTTAGCAAACTTCCAAAGATATAGAATATCTACTTATAGCAGGGTTTAAAGGACCTCACGATGTGCCATAATAATTAAGAGATTTTTTGAATATTTAAACCAGATGTTTGCTATAATTTAAGAAAGTAGATTTTATATTAGACAAGTGCCTGAAGAGTTAGCATATGTTCTAAAATGTAGCTCTGGGAGGAAAACACGCAACCAAACTGCTGAATTCTAATCTGTTAGCCTCCCTTGTTGACTAAGTATATCTTTTATTTTTATTATTTTTTTATAATTTTAATGACCATTTACAGAGATTTTGGATTTTCATTCATTCATTGCTGCACTTCTCTCCCCGCCCAGCCCTCCCCCTCACCCCAGTTCGCTCCTCTCTTTGAAAAGTAAAATAAACACTCTCTCCCTGGTACACAATCCCCCAGCACCCCTCCCACTGTCCCAAGTACATTCCACTATGCAATCTTAATTGTGGACTCTTGTGATAAGTATATATTGTGATAAGCATGTATTTTAAACAATTTGACTTCTTTATTTCTGAGTTTATGTTCATAATATTACATAAGACACTTGTATTCTCAAATGTGTTTTTACTCTCGGCTTAGTATATTTGTTGCTCCAGAGTGACTTTTTCTGTAGCATAAGACATATTCTTATCCCTTATACTTGGACCAGGAGGCAGTCATCTGAACAGAGCAAGGAAACACTGCATGGTTAAAAATCAGTTAACAGTGTACACCAGGGATGAGTTTTATCTCCTTACCTTTTTCAATCTATATGTGAAACAGATTGTCCAGGAGGCTGGGCTCTGTGAGGAGGAATGTGGCATCAGGATTGAGGAAGACTTATCATCAACCTTGCTTGCAGAAACTGAGGAGGACCTGAGGCATGTGCTGCAGAAGATCAAGGATTGCAGCTATCAGTATGGATTGAAGCTCAACATCAAGAAAACAAAATTTTCACCAATGGGCCAACTAGCAGCATCATGAAAAACAGTAAAGAGAATGAGATTGTTAACTGGTTCAATTTGCTTGGCTCCACAATCAACACTTTTGGTACTCGAAGCCAGGAAATCAAAAGACAAATTGCACTGGAAAAGTCTGCTATCAGGGACCTCTCCAGATTACTAAAAAAGCAATGATGTCAATCTGAAGACTAAGGTGCACCTGATCTAGGCCAGGGTCTTTGTAATTACTTGCTATGTCAGAAAGCTGGATAGTGACTAGGGATCATAGAAGGAGGATTGATGCTTTTGAGCTGTGGTGCTGGAGAAGAGTATTGGTTATACCGTGGACTGCTAGGAGAACAAACAGGTTCATCCTGGAGAGGGTAAAATCAGACTGCTCCTTGAAGGCAAGGATTCTGAAACTCCACATACCAACTTTGAACATATTGCAAAGAGAGGTAAGTCCTTGGAGAGGAATATCATGCTTGGGAGGTTAGAGGGACGACACAAGAGAGGAAAATCCACAATGAGATGGATTGACAGTGACTGTGGTAATGGGGGTGTGTCAAAGACAATAAGGTTAGCTCAAGATAAAGTAGGATTCAGAGCTATTGTACATAAGGTCCCCATGAGTTGCAAGTGCCCCGATGTCACATAACAACAACAACAACAAAAACATAGTCCTCTGGAACAATCTGGGCATCCATAAATCAATAAATCATGTTCTACCTCAATGAATTGCTACTAGCTATGACTCTTCTCAAAGCCAAACCCAACCCATGGCTATCAACTCCTTACTTACGACTCCTAATGATACTTTAGAATAGAATAGAATCACCACATAGCTGTAATCTATATGGGAAAAAAGTTCTTTATGGACTTACTCTTTTGTATGTAATTATTGTCCATCTTTCTCCTGTGGAGAAGCTTATAGATTTAAACCATATGCCTTAGGACAGCCACGGTCCACCAGAATACCCAAAATCTGTAGAACAATGATGTCACTTTAAAAACGAAAGTGTACCTGACTCAGGCCACAATCTTTCTTATCACTTTTTGTACATCTGGGAGATGCACAAATGAAAAAGAATGACAGTGCTTTGATGCGTTTAGGTTGTGGTTTTGGAGAAGTGAGAGTGCTGACTGAGGTGGATTGCCAAAAATCCAGAAAGCTATGTCTTTAAGAAAGTCCAGCCAGAGTGCTCCTTGGAGGCAAAGATGGAGAAGCCTCGACTCACATGCGTAGGGCATATTTTTAGGAAAGGCTATTCTTTAGAATGAGACATCATGCTAGAAAAGGTGGAGGGTCAGCAAAGGAGAGAAAGCCCCTTAATGAGAGGAAGTGATACAGTGTCTGTGGCAATAGGTTCAAATAGGTTTGTTGTTGATAAGGATGACGCAGGGGAGGATGGGGATCAGATCGGTTGCTAATAAGGTTACTAAGTGCCCTACTCAATGGTACTTAATGACAACAACATTGTATACGTAGTCTTTATAAAGGAAGTAACCAAATCTTTCTTTTGAGTTCTCATTTCTGAATTCCTTATCTGTAAGGGAAAAGTGTTGTATTTACTGGTTCCACTCATAGTGGTCCCTACAGTTAAGTATTAAATTATTAAATATTGAATATACAAATATGTTTTTAAATATTTCTGAATGAACACTTCTATTTTCTCATTTCTTTGGCTTTTTTGCCCATGTTTTCTTTGCCTCCCTCTGTATATTTTGGAATGTTATTTTGTCATTTAATCCTAATATTTTTCCTGATTGCTTCATCCAAAAGTTCTTTTTAATATGGATTGTTTTGTTATTATTGTTGAACTCTTTTATTCTTTTACTAGATTAAGAATACTTTGATGTCATGAAAAATATCTTATACATCTTACTCTCTTGTAAACTAAAACAAAATTTTATTAATAAAATATTAAATAAGCAAACCTTACTTTCTTCATAATCTAATAAGTACACAGTAAATTATGTATCTGTATATCTGTATATGTGCATAGGTGTCTCTCTGGAGACTAAGGTATGCCTGATATAGGCCATGGTCTTTGCAATCACTTGTTTGCATCAGAGAGTTGGACAATGACTAGGGAAGATAGAAGGAGAATTGACGCCTTTGAGCTGTGGTGCTGGAGAAGAGTATTGAATGTACCATGGACTGCCAAGAAAACAAACAGATTCATACTGGAGAGGGTTAAACCAGGCTGCTCCTTGGAGGCAAGGATTCTGGGGCTTTGTCTGACATACTCTGGACATGTTGTAAGGAGAGACAGGTCCTTGGAGAGGGACATCATGCTTGGGAGGGTGCAGGGACAGTGCACAAGGGGAAGACCCTCTATGACGTGGATTGATTCAGTGACTGGGGTCATTGGGATGGGTGTGTCAGAGGCAATGTGACTGGCACAGGATAGAGCAGGATTTAGGGCGTTGTACATAGGGTCGCTATGAGTTCCAAGTGACTCGACGGCACATAACAACAACAACTGGGATTGCACTGAAGTTGTAGACTGCTTTTGGTAGGATTGTCTTTTTCACAATATTGAGTCTTCCTATCCACGAACAGGAAACATTTTTCCATTTATTTGGGTTTCACTGTGTCTCACAAAAATATTATGTCGTTTTCTTTGTACAGGTCTTTTGTGTCTCTAGTTTGGTTCACTCCCAAGTATCTTAATTTGTGATTGGCTACTGTAAATGGTATTGTTTCTTGATTTCTTTCTTGAGTTCTCTTTGTTACTGTAGAAGAATTCCACTGATTTTTTTAAATATATAGATATATATATATTGATCTTGTATCCTGCCACTCTACTAAATTGATCTACTAACTCTACTAGTATTTTGGTTGAGTCCTTGGGGTTTTCTGTATACACTACCATATCATCTGCATACAGAGATAGTTTAACCATCTCTTTGCCAATTGGGATGCCTTTTATTTCCTTCTTTCAAGAAGCTCGAAAGGGAAATTGCTAACTTTATTTAGATAGGAAAGCGATCATAAATAAGCACTTCTGAAGATTAAAAATAATGAACTGACCTCAAAACTTACGACACATCAGTACTAACCAAAACAGCATGGTAACAGTACAATGACAGGCACACAGACCAGTGGAACAGAGTTTAGAACCCAGAAATGGATGCAGGTATAGTCAACTGACATTTGACAAGGAAATAAAACCTATCAAATGGGGAAATGACAACCTCTTCAACAAATGGTGCTGGCAAAACTTGGCTGCTACCTGCAGAAGGCTGAAGCAGGATCCACATCTGACACCACACACAAAAATCAACTCAAGATAGACCAGAAACCTGGGAGTAAAGCCCAAAGCCATAAAGCTCAGCAAAAACAACTGAGATCGAGCTTAGACAGCCTAGTCTATGGTACAAAGAGAATGCCACATACAGCTAGAAATGATAATCTGAAGAGGATAAAACTGATGAATGTGACCTTCTAAAGATTAAATCCCTGTGCACATCAAAACTTTTTCCAACAGAGTGAAAAGAAAACGTGCCGACTAGAAAAAAAACATTTGGCAATACTATTTCAGACAAGGGTCTTATATCAAAAGTTTACAGAATCCTACAGGGCCTCCACAAGAAAAAGACTGACAACACAATTACAAAATGGACAAAATACACAGAAAGAATTTTGACAGAGGAAGATACTTGGATGGCAACAGGTATATGAAGAAATACTCAAAATCACTGGCAATAAGAGAGATGCAAATCAAAACCACAATGAGATACCATCTCACCCCAGTAGCAGTGACAGCAAGTAATAAACG
>NW_006401205.1:0-2947 GCF_000299155.1 Elephantulus edwardii
CAGCAGAATTTGAGAATTTCACTAACAACAAAGGAGGATACATGTTGTGCACTTCCTGTGGGGCCAGACATTCTCATACCAGCTATAACTACAACAGGAGCTGTGGCCAAAGGAGAAAACCAGAGACCCAAGAGGAGATGGAGCTCACCTTGGGACTGCTATCCCTTGGAGCCAAAGATAGAAAGCATTTGCCTAAGTTGTTTGGTGTTTGGTGTGTTGTTTTTTTTTTTGACTGGAGGAGAACCATAATTGACAGGACCGGCATTTTCTAACACTTCCCTAAAACCATGAGGCTAAAGAAAATGTCATAATATTGTCATGTCATAATAGTGTCATAAAGTTTTCATAAAATTCTCATGTCATAACATTGTCAAGACATAACATTGTCATAATATTGTCATGTCATAACATTGTCATAACACTGCCATGTCATAACATTGTCATGTCACAGAATTGTCATAACATGGTCATGTCATAATTTTGTCATGTTTTAATATTGTCATGTAATAACCTTGTTATATCGTTGTTATGTTATAACATTGTTTTAATATTATTATCTTATAACATTGTTATCTTATTACATTGTTATAATATTATTGTTATAATATTGTCATGGCCTAACATTGTCATGTTATAACATTGTCCTTTTATAACCTTTTAATAATATTGTTATGTTATAGCATCGTCGTGTTATAACATTGTCATGTTATAATATTTCCTAATATTGTCATGTCATAAAAATATAATAATATTACCATGTCAAAACATTGTCATGTCAAAAACGTGTCATTTCATAACATTGTCATGTTACAACATTGACATTTTATAACATTGTTAAAACATTGTTATGTTAAAACATTGTTTTAATATTATTATCTTATAACATTGTTATAATATTATTATGTCATAATATTGTCATGCTATGATACTGTCATTTAATTACATGGTCATAACATTGTCACGTAATTACATTGACACGTTATAACATTGTGACATTACAACGTTTTAATAACATTATCATGTTATAGCCTTGTCTTGTTATATCATTGTCATAACATCATCATGTCATAACTGTCATAAAATTGTCATGTCCTAACATTGTCATGTCATAACATTGCCATGTCATAACATTGTCATGTTATAACATTGTCATAATATTGTCATGTCGTAACTTTGCAATAATATTGTCATGTCATAATATTGTTATGTCATAATATTGTCATAACATTGCCATGTCATAATATTGTCATGTCATAGTAGTGTAATGTCATAAAGTTTTCATAAAATTGTCATGTCATAACATTGTCATGACATAACATTGTCATAATATTGTCATGTCATAACACTGCCATGTCATAACATTGTCATGTCATAGCATTGTCATAACATGGTCATGTCATAACTTTGTCATGTTTTAACATTGTCATGTAATAACATTGTTATAACGTTGTTATGGTATAATATTGTTTCAATATTATTATCTTATAACATTGTTATAGTATTACATTGTTATAATATAGTCATGGCCTAGCATTGTCATGTTATAACATTGTCCTTTTATAACCTTTTAATAATATTCTTATGTTATAGCATTGTCGTGTTATAACATTGTCATGTTATAATATTGTCACAATATTTTCATGTCATAAAATATCATAATATTGCCATGTCAGAACATTGTCATGCCATAATACTGTCAGAACATTGTCATGTCATAACATTTTCACTACATTGTCACTTCATAACATTGTTATACCATTATCATGTCATAACATTGTCATGTTACAACATTGTCATTTTATAACATTGTTAAAACATTGTTATAACATCATTTTAATATTATTATCTTATAACATTTTTATGTTATTACATTGTTATCTTATTATATAGTTATATTATTATTATTATGTCATAAAATTGTCATGTCATAACATTGTCATGCTATTATATTGTCATTTCATTGTATAGTCATAACATTGCCACGTCATTACTTTTCATCTTATAACATTGTCCCGTTATAACTTTTTAATAATATTATCATGTTATAGGCTTGTCATGTTATAACATTTTCACAACATTGTCATAAAATTATCATGCCATAACATTGTCATGTCATAATATTGTTGTGTCATAACATTGTCATAACATTGCCATGTCATAAAATTGTCAGGTCATAATTTTGTCATGTCATAACATTGTCATGTCAAAGCATGGTCATAACATTGTGATGTCAAATATTGCCATGACATAACATTACCATGTCATACATTGTCATGTCATAACATTCTTTTGTGACAGCATTGTTATAACATTGTCATGTCATAACATTGCCATAACATTATAATGTAATAAAATTGTCATGCCATGACATTGTCATGTCATAAAAATGTCATAATATTATCATGTCATAACATTGTCATGACATAACTTTGTCGTAACATTGTCTTGTCATAACAATGTCATATCATAACACTGTCATTATATTGCCATATCATAACATTGTTATGTCATAAAGTTTTCATGTCATAACATTGTCATCACATTGTCATGTCATAATATTATCATAACATTGTCATGTCATACAATAGTCATGTCATAATATTGTCATGTCATAAATTTGTCATAATGTTGTCATGTCATAACATTGCCATGTCATAATATTGTCATATCATAGCTTTGCCATAACATGCTCATGTCATAACCTTGTCATGTCATTACTTTGTTATGTTTTAACATTGTCATGTAATAACATTGTTATAACATTGTTATGTTATAACATTGTTTTAATATTTTTATCTTATAACATTGTTATCTTATTACATTGTTATAATATTATTATGTTATAATATTGTCATGTAATAATATTGTCATGTCATAAAAATGTCATAACTTTGTCATGTCATAAAATTGTCATGTGATAACATTGTCATGTCATAAAAATGGCATA
>NW_006401205.1:4922-6353 GCF_000299155.1 Elephantulus edwardii
CGGTGACTGGGGTAATCGGGATGGGTGTGGCAGAGGCGGTGCAGTTGGCGCAGGATAGAGCAGGGTTTAGAGCTGTTGTGCATAGGGTCACTATGAGTCGGAAACGACTCGATGGCACATAACAACAACAACAACATTTTCATAACATTGTCATGTCATAATTTGCCATGTCATAAAATTGTCATAATGTTGTCATGTCATAATATTGTTATGTCATAATATTGTCCTGTTATAATCTTTTAATAATATTATTATTTTATAGCATTGTCATGTTATAACAATGTCATAACATTGTCATGTAATATTTTTGTCTTACTATTGTCATGTCATAAATTTTGTCATAATATTATCATGTAATAACATTCTCATGTCATAACATTGTCATAGAATTGTCATGTTATACCACTTCTATGTCATAATATTGTCATAACTTTGTCATGTTATAACATTATCATGTCATAATATTGTCATGTTATAATATTGCCATGTCAAAATGTTGTCATAACATTGTCATGTCATAATATTGTTATGTCATAACATTGTCATGTCATAAATTTGTCATAATGTCATGTTATAACATTTTCATTTCATAACTTTGTTATAACATTGCCATGTCATAACATTATCATGTCAAAATAATGTCATGTCATAAAATTGTCATGTCATAAAATTGTCAGGTCATAATACTGTCACTACATTGTCATGTCATAACATTGTTATGACATTGTCATGTCATAACATTGTCATGTTACAACATTGTCATTTTATAACATTGTTAAAACATTGTTATGTTATAACATTGTTTTAATATTATTATCTTATAACATTGTTATCGTATTACATTGTTATAATATTATTATGTCATAATATTGTCATGCTAATTATACTGCAATTTCATTACATGGTCATAAAAATGTCATGTCATTACATTGTCATGTTGTAACATTGTGACATTATAATGTTTTAATAACATTATCATTTTATAGCCTTGTCTTGTTATAACATTGTCATAACATCGTCATGTCATAACAATGTCATAAAATTGTCATGTCCTAACATTGTCATGTCATAACATTGTCATGTTATAACATTGTCATAATATTGTCGGGTCATAACGTTGCCATAACATTGTCATGTCATAACATTCTCATGCTTTAACATTGTCATGTCATAATTTGCCATGTCACAAAATTGTCATAATGTTGTCATGTCATAAAATTGCTATGTAATAATATTGTCATAACATTGCCATGCCATAACATTGTCATAACACTGCCATGTCATAACATTGTCATGTCATAGCATTGTCATAACATGGTCATGTCATTACTTTGTCATGCTTTAACATTGTCATGTAATTACATTGTTATAACGTTGTTATGTTATAACATTGTTTTAATATTATTATCTTATAACATTGTTATCTTATTA
>NW_006401205.1:6453-11096 GCF_000299155.1 Elephantulus edwardii
TTATAACATTGTCATGTTATAATATCGTCATAATATTGTCATGTCATAAAAACGTCATAATATTACCATGTCAGAACATTGTCATGCCAAAAACTTGTCATTTCATAACATTGTCATGTCATAACATTGTGATGTCTTAATACTGTCAGAACATTGTCATGTCATAACATTTTCACTACATTGTCACTTCATAACATTGTTATACCACTATCACGTCATAATATTGTCATGTTACAACATTGTCATTTTATAATATTGTTAAAACATTGTTATAACATTGTCTTAATATAATTATCTTATAACATCATTATCTTTTTACATTGTTTTCTTATTACTTTGTTATAATATTATTATGTTATAACATTGTCATGTCATAACATTGTAATGCTTTTATATTGCCATTTCATTACATGGTCATAACATTGTTATGTCATTACATTTTCATGTTATAACATTGTACCGTTATAACTTTTTAATAACATTATCATGTTATAGCCTTGTCATGTTATAACATTGGCATAACATTGTCATGTCATAACATTGTCAAAATATTGTCATGTCAGAACATTGTCATGTCAGAACTTTGCCATAAAATTGTCATGTCATAACATTGTTATGTCATAAGTTTGTCATATCATGACTTTGTCATGTCATCACACTGACATACCACTGCAATGTCATAACATTGTCACAACATTGTCATGTCCTAACATTTTCATGTCATAATATTTTCATGTTATAACATTGTCATAACATCATCATGTCCTAATATTGTCATGTCATAAGGTTGCCGTGTCATAACATTGTCTTGTCATAACATTGTCATGTCGTAACTTTGTCATGTCACAGCATATTAATGTCATAATATTATCATAACATTGCCATGTCATAATAGTGTCATGTCATAAAATTTTCATAAAATTGACATGTCATAACATTGTCTTCTTATAACCTTTTAATAATATTGTTATTGTATATAATTGTCATGTTATAACATTTTCATGTTATACTATTTTCATGTCATAATATCGTCATAATATTATCATGTAATAACTTTGTCATGTCATAAAAATGTAATTATATTTTCATGTCATAACATTGTCATGTCATAACATTGCCATAAAATTGTCATGTCATCACATTGTCATGTCACAAAAATGTCATACTATTTTCATATCATAACATTGTCATAACATTGTCATGTCATAACATTGCCATAACATTGTCATGTCATAATATTGTCATAACTTTGCCATGTCATAAGTTTGCCATGTCATAACTTGGTCATGTCATAACACTGAAATAACATTGCCATGTCATAACATTGTCATTTCATAAGATTGTCTTAACAATGTCATGTCATACCATTTCCAAGTCATAATGTTTTCATAACTTTGCCATGTCACAACATTGTCATGTCATAATACTGTGATGTCATAAAATTTTCATAAAATTGTCAGGTAATAACATTGTCAAGTCATAACATTGTCACTACATTGTCACTTCATAACATTGTCATAACATTGTCATGTTACAACATTGTCATTTTATAACATTAAAACTTTGTTATAACATCGCTTTAATATTATTATCTTATTATATTGTTATCTTATTACATTGTTATTTTAATATTATGTCATAACATTGTCATGTCATAACATTGTCATGCTATTATATTGTCATTTAATTGTATAGTCATAACATTGTCAAGTCATTACATTTCATCTTATAACATTGTCCCGTTATAACTTTTTAATAATATTATCATGTTATAGGCTTGTCATGTTATAACATTTTCATAACATTGTCATAAAATTATCATGCCATAACATTGTCATAAAATTATCATGCCATACCATTGCCATGTCATAAAATTGTCATAACATTGTCATGTCATAAAATTGAAATAATGATGTCATGTCATAATATTATCATGTCATGATATTGTCATAATATTGACATGTCATAATATTGTCAGGTCATAAGACTGTCATGTCATAAAATTTTCTTAAAATTGTCATGTCATAACATTGTCGTGTTATAACATTGTCCTGTTATAATCTTTTAATAATATTGTTATTTTATAGCATTGTCATGTTATAACATTGTCATAACATTGTCATGTAATATTATTGTCTTACTATTGTCATGTCATAATTTTGTCATAATATTATCATGTAATAACATGGTCATGTCATAAAAATGTCATAGTACTGTCATGTCATAAGATTGTCATGTCATAAGATTGTCATGTCATAACATTGTCATATCTTAACATTGTCATGTTATAGCATTGTCATTTTAAAACATTGTCATGTTATAACATTGTCATAATTTATTATGTCATAACATTGTCATGTCATAACACTGTCATATTATAACGTTGTCATAATATTGTCATGTCCTAACATTGTCATGTCCTAATATTGTCGTGTCATAACATTGTCATAACATTGCCATGTCATAAAATTGTCATGTTATAATTTTGTCATGTCATAACATTGTCATGTCAAATATTGCCATGACATAACATTACTATGTCATACATTATCATGTCATAACAGTCTTTTTTGAAAGCATTGTTATAACATTGTCATGTCATAACATTGTCATAACATTATAATGTAATAACATTGTCATGTCATAACATTGTCATAACATAAAAATGTCATTATTTTGTCATGTCATAACATTGTCATGTCCTAAAAATCTCATAATATTATCATGTCATAACATTGTCATGTCATAACATTGCCATAACATTGTCATGTCATAACATTGGCATGTCATAACGTTTTCATGTCATAACATTGTCATGTCATAATATTATCATAATATTGCCATGTCATAACATTGGCATGTCATAACGTTTTCATGTCATAACATTGTCATGTCATAACGTTTTCATGTCATAACATTGTCATGTCATAATATTATCATAACATTGTCATGTTATACAATCGTCATGTCATAACTTTGTCATGTCATAAAAATGTAATACTGTTTTCATGTCATAACATTGTCATGTCATAACATTGCCATAAAATTGTCATGTCATAACATTGTCATGTCATGAAAATGCCATACTATTTTCATGTTATAACATTGTCATAACATTGTCATGTCATAACATTGCCATAATATTGTCATGTCATAAGTTTGCCATGTCATAAATTTGTCATGTCATAACACTGAAATAACATTGCCATGTCATAATATTGTCATTTCATAAGATTGTCTTAAGAATGTCATGTCATACCATTTCCATGTCATAATATTGTCATAACATTGTCATGTAATATTAATGTCTTACTCTTGTCATGTCATAATTTTGTCATGATATTATCATGTAATAACATTGTCATGTCATAAAAATGTCATAATACTGTCATGTCATAACATTGTTATGTTATAACGTTGTCATATCTTAGCATTGTCATGTTATAGCATTGTCATGTCCTAACATTGTCGTGTCATAACATTGTCACAACATTGCCATGTCATAAAATTGTCACGTCATAATTTTGTCATGTCATACCATTGCCATGTCAAAGCATGGTCATAACATTGTGATGTCAAATATTGTCATGACATAACATTACAATGTCATACATTGTCATGCCATTACATTCTTATGTGACAGCATTGTTATAACATTGTCATAACATTATAATGTAATAACATTGTCATGTCATAACACTGTCATAACATTATAATGTAATAACATTGTCATGTCATAACACTGTCATAATATTGCCATGTCACAACATTCTCATGTCATAACATTGCCATCACATTTTCATGTCATCACATTGTTATATCATAATATTGGCATAACATTGTCATGTCATACCATCGTCATGTCATAATATTGTCATGTCATAAATTTGTCATAATGTTGTCATGTCATAATATTGTCATGTCATAACATTGCCTTGTCATAACATGGTCATGTCATAACCTTGTCATGTCATTATTTTGTCATGTTTTAACATTTCATGTAATAACATTGTTATGTTATAACATTGTTTTAATATTTTTATCTTATTACATTGTTCTCTTATATCATTGTTATCTTATGACATTGTTATAATATTATTATGTTATATATTGTCATGTAATAACATTGTCATGTCTTAACATTGTCATATCATAAAAATGTCATAATATTGTCATGTCATAACATTCTCATGTCATAAAAATGTCATACTAGTTTCATGTCATAGCATTGTCATGTCATAACATTGCCTTGTATTAACATTGTCATAATATTGTCATGTCATAATATTGCCATGTCATAACATTACCACATCATAATATTGTCATGTCATAACTTTGTCATAAGATTGTCATGTCATAACATTGTCATGGTATAATCTTCTCATAACATTGTCATGTTCTGGTCAGGGGAGTCAGAATACAATCAGCTCTAGAACGTGCAAGTGTAGCAAGTTACCGCTTAGTAGTGAACAGAAGAACCTTCAATGATAGGATTTCCTCACCTCTATGGGAAAGCTTGATAGGATGCGCGCCTCCCCCCGCCCCACCCCATGAGATTTGCTCTCAGGTTATTAGATTAAAGGTTTAAAGGATTAAAGGATTTAAAGGATTAAAGGATTACAGGATTAAAGGGAGGTCTCAAG
>NW_006401206.1:0-1996 GCF_000299155.1 Elephantulus edwardii
CATGCCGTTTCCCCTGCTCTGTTCTGAGGACTGCTTCCTGGTCCAAGTATAGGTTTCGCATAAGCACAATCAAGTGTTCTGGGATTCCTACTTTCTTCAAGGTTAGCCACAATATATTGTGATCCACACAGCCAAATGCCTGTACATATACAATGAAACACATATGTGCATTCCTCTGGTACTCTTTGCTTTCTATAAATATCCATCAGATATTCACTATAATGTCTCTAGTGCTATGACCTCTTCTAAACACAGCTTGTATTTCTGGTAGTTCTCTGTCAATGTACTGTTCCAGCCCTTTCTGAATAATCTTCAGCAGGGTTTTGATAGTGTATAGATTAGTGATATTGTTCAATAATTTCCGCACTCTGTCGGCTCACCTATTTTTGGAATGTAAATAAATAGTCAGTTGGTTAAGTAGTTGTCCTCCAGACTCCTTGGCACAATTTGGTGAGCACATCCAGGACAGCATTTGTTTGTTGAAAGAAGTCAATTGGTATTCCATCAATTCTTGGAGGTGTGCTTTTTTTGTTTTGTTTTGTTTTTTAGGGTAAACAATAATGATAGATTAATTAGAAAGTTACATCCTCAAAGGTATAGACCTCTCCTTCTGAAAGGAAATTCTGAAAGGAATGGATAGAGAAGCTCTGGTATATCCACATAACGGAATACTATGCAGAATTGAAAACCAAGGAACTCATGAAATATGCAAAATGGATGACCATGGAGGACATTATGCTGAGTGAAAGATCTCAGTCACAAAAGGACAAATATTGCTTAGGGCCACTGTTGTAAAACGGGACTGACATAGGGGTAGACAGAGAAGGAGGGAAGTAATGATGCACTTTGCATTGAAACTGTTGAGGAAGAGAACTATTTAAAAGGGACATATGAATTGGTATTCTTGTCATTACAGAGTGAAGGCTGCATAGTGGAGTGGACTTGGGGGGAGGGATTGCATAACAATCAAAGAGTTTTTCTTTTTCTTTTCAAGGAGAAGAGTGAATTGAGTGGGGGCTGGGTAGGAAGAAAAGTGCAACAATGAATGAATGGAAACTCTAAGTCTCTGTAAACTTTCATTAAAATTATAACAAAACAAAACAAGACCAATAAACCCCTCAACCTAAGGGGGTGGGGGAAGACAGTAGGACTAGGCCTTCCTTCCAAATTTCCTTTCTTAGAGCTTTTCATTTGCCAAGTCCTTCAAAGCAACCTGAAATTTCTACTTCATCACCTTGCATCTTGATCAAGTGTTTATTCTGGAAATTATTTTGTGTCAGCCAATTATTTTTGGTACAATGGCTCTGTATACTCCTTCTGTCTTCTTTTAATGCTTCCTGAATCATTCAATACTCAGCCCATAGCATCCTTAAGCATTGCATTGTGACTTGGTCAACCAAGACTTCCTGCAGTGAACTGTAGACTGTGGATTGGAGGGTCATGGAATCAGGCTGTGAAACTTGCAGGGATTTCTTCTTCATCCTATTCTACCAAATAAGATTCTATTAATTTCTCTCTGTGTTTGTGTGTGTGTGTGTGTGTGTGTGTGTGTGTGTGTGTGTGTGAAATTAAAACAAAGCAGTACACATTCTTTGTCTCATCTTTACTAAGTCAGGTGTCTGAGGACAGGTTAAATGACTTATCTGCTGAGAGTCTTACTAGGCTGCAATCAAGATGTCATCTAGAGTTTCCACCTAATCTGAGACTCAAGAATCTCTTGGAAATTTACTGGCTATTGAAATGATTCAGTCCTTGTATCTGGAGAATTAAAGCCTTCAGTTTCCAGAAAGCATCCTGTCATGTGGCCTTCTCTACAATAGGAAAATTTACTTCTTCAAACTCAGTAAGAGAGTGCTTCTGACGCTTCAAATCTCCCTCGCTTCTTTTGAGTCTGTCATCTCAACTTTTAGAACTTTTTTTCGTTTTTACTAATTTTAATAAACATTTACAGAGATTTTGTATTTCCAATCATTCATTGCTGCACTTTTCTCCCTGT
>NW_006401206.1:2096-3677 GCF_000299155.1 Elephantulus edwardii
TGTGTGTGTGTGTGAAATTAAAACAAAGCAGTACACATCCATTGTCTCATCTTTACTAAGTAAGTTGTCTGAGGATAGGTTAAATGAGTTATCTGCTGAGAATCTTACTAGGCTGCGATCAAGATGTCATCTAGAGTTTCCACCTAATCTGAGACTCAAGACTCTCTTGGAAATTTACTGGCTATTGAAATGATTCAGTCCTTGTATCTGGAGAATTAATGTCTTCAGTTTCCAGAAAGCATCCTGTCATGTGGCCTTCTCTACAATAGGAAAATTTACTTCTTCAAACTCAGTAAGAGAGTGCTTCTGACGCTTCAAATCTCCCTCGCTTCTTTTGAGTCTGTCATCTCAACTTTTAGAACTTTTTTTTTCGTTTTTATTAATTTTCATAAACATTTACAGAGATTTTGTATTTCCATTCATTCATTGCTCCACCTTTCTCCCTGTCCACCCCTCTCCATCAGTTCACTCCTCTCTTTGAAAAGAAAAAGGAAAAAAAGCAATTCCTTCATTGGAATACAATTCCCCAAACCCCCCCTCACCCCTGCACCGAGTACACTTCTCTATGCAACCTTAATTCTGGATTCCTGTGCTAACCATAATACTCAGTCATATATCACCTCTAATCTGTTCTTTCCGTCATCTGTTTCAATACAGTATAAATAATTTATCCAGTTTTTTCTCAGTCTTACCCTAACCCTGATATCAGTCCCATTCTACAACAGTAGCACCATGCAGTATTTGTCCCTTTGTGACTGAACTCTTTCACTCAACATAATGTCCTCCAGGGTCACCCATTTTGAATAATATTGCATGAGTTTCTTTTTTTTCAATGTGGCCTAGTATTCCATTGTGTGAATATACCAGAGCTTCTCTATCCATTTGTTTGTTGATGGGCACTTAGGTTGCTTCCAACTCTTTGCTATTGTAAACAAAGCTGTGATAAATATGAATGTGCATATATATACTTGGATGGCAGTTATGGTCTCTCTGGTTTAGAACTTTTTAAGAAATATTTTTTTTATTAGGACAGGACTACCCACAGCAGCATCCAGGAAGTCTTTATTTACCAAGTCACACTGCAATCTCTTTCTTGCTGACCGCAGGGTTGACTGAGCAAAGTGTAGGCCTTCAGTCCTGCAGATCTTAGTGACACATGAGAATAAGAAGATGAGAAGGATTGGAAGCAAAAAAAAAAAAAGAAATTAAAAAATTTCTGCTTCCCTGTGCAGAAACCACCAAAACCAGGTACGTACCTCTATCTCTATGTGTTGCTTTCATAAAAAGCATAACTATGCTCAGTTGAAATTTCCCCTTCTCTCAAAAAAAGACACCTTCACACAACTAAGAAGAACAAATATCTTTCTTCATATTGTATTATAACTTAAAAGAATAAATTTAGTAGTTATTCCTAGAAGAGTTGAATCCTATGAGTTAACTTGATGACTTCAACCTAGAAAGAGCAATGATTAGAAACTTTCAGACAACTCAAAACTTAAAGGAAAAGATGAAATTTCTCCTTTATCAGACACACTACTGAAAGTTCCATGATTCCATGATAATGTGTCTAACTCCTTGAAC
>NW_006401206.1:3993-4660 GCF_000299155.1 Elephantulus edwardii
AGCCACTGTCCTGAAGGATGAGTGCAGTGTTGTGGCTGCTAGCCTGGTTCAGCCTAATTATCTTGCCTCGATGATTTTGCCCTTGGTATTAAAATGACTTACTTTGGAGGAAAAGAACAAACAATGGAAAACTTCTCAAGAGGAAGCATGCATCTGTTAAGAACTCCAACTAAAATGACTATAACCCATTTTGTTTACTACATCAAGTTTAACACCCACTCAAGGGCAACTTTACAGCTTTGTTATGAAAAGAACGAGAAGTAGGAGACAGAGCAAGAAAAAGAAAATAGATCTAACAAGGCATAAAAGTTAAGTGTAAAATAATACACACAAGCCCGTAAAGCCATATAGAATTACAAAGACTTATGAGCAACATAAATATCTAAAATATGTTGATAAATATTATAACTCTACATTTTTAGTGCAGCCCATTGTATGCATTGAAGATGAAAATATATTTCTATAGGGCATAGAATTAATACAGTACTTATAAGGATAGGCATTATCAATTTAAAGTCACTTCTAAAGACTTTAGTGTTTGCTTTGTATTTGATTGCAAAAATTCCATCTATTAGATGGTATACCAATTGAAGTATTTCAGATAACAGATGTTGCCCTGGATGTGCTCAGCAAGTTGTGCCAAGAAATCTGGAGAACAACCACTTGG
>NW_006401206.1:5790-6601 GCF_000299155.1 Elephantulus edwardii
GGAGGGACAGCGCAGGAGGGGAAGACCCTCTATGGGATGGATTGATTCGGTGACTGGGTTAATGGAGATGGGTGTGTCAGAGGCGGTGCGGTTGGCACAGCATAGAGCAGGATTTAGGCCTGTTGTGCATAGGGTTGCTATGAGTCGCAAACGACTCGTCGGCACGTAACAACAACAACAATTTGATTTCAAAGGTTTCAAAGGAGTAAAGTTAAAATTATGTTTTGATTTATCTACTTACATATTTCTATTTGCCTTTGACCAATAGTTAATAACTCTCAACAACTTTTATGGTCCTACAAGATCAACCACACATAAAACAAAATGGAGAGGAAAGTCCCTGATTTCTAAGTCTGTACCTCAGACAATGTTAAATGTTGATTTTTTTTAAAAAAAAACCTCAAGATATAGTTGAACCAAATATAATGTAAATAAAAAACTGTATAAAGCTTCATCAGGTGCTCTGCTGGAGGAGGGATGATCTCCTCCTGTACTAGTCAGATTCAATTTGACAGTACACACACACAAAAATAATAGAATAAATACAAAACAAAAGCAAAAAAAACCTGTATAAAGCACAGTGTACATGCATGGAACACAATGTATATTTTAATGACACATATATTAATGAAATCATGAATAATGATTTTAAAAAAATTAAAACCAAACCTCCTACAATTGAGACAGTTCCAACTAATAGCAACCCTCTATCAGGTTTCAGTGCCATCCTCATCACCTCTGACACATTAAAGCCCATTGGTGAAGACATCATGTCAATCTATCTCATTGAGGGTCCTCCTCTCCTGTGCTG